>NW_020523352.1:0-34296 GCF_003368295.1 Carassius auratus
TTGAACTTGACTTGAACTTGATATGGCAGTTAAAGGTTAAATCCGAATCATCTAGACTTTAAAACATTGTCAATTCACAGAACATATATTATATAATATATATATAACTTTAGTAACACTTTACAATAAGATTTCATTTATAAACATTATGTTAACATGAAACAATAATTTATAAGCATTCATTCATGTCAGTTTAAATATTCCAAACTTAAACATTAAAACATTGTTTTATTGTGATTTTTTTCAAGCACATTTTACCAAATTCCAAACCATATAATCTTAATAACTACCATTTATTTTTTATTAATCATTTATGAGTGCTATACAATAGTCCAGGAAAGCTGGAAGAGAAAAACAGGTCAAGAAGAACTGACAAAAAGAATTGCAAAAGAATTAGGATTAATGTGAAGATTAATTTTTAGTCATTCTGCAAGACAGACTTTCAGGAAAGGAGGTGGAATAAAAATGAGCTCCTAAATCTTAATCCAGATTCTGGAAGATATATTCCTCAAACCATCGAACAAGAGGAGGTGGTGCTGGTCCTTCACGAGTCACTCTAATCTGTTCATTAAGCCTATATAAAGGCTTAATATATAGTATTCACAATACTTCATGGTATTCTAATTAAATATTTTTTGGAATCTTAGATCTCTCAGAACCTGACACATTGTAATTCTGAGACTCCAGGAAAGTGGCAGTTCTGTAAAATGTTGGCGCTGGAGACTAAATGCTCACTGATAGTTTCACACCTAATTCACTTAAACACACACACAAACACACACACACACAGTGACAGAGGGACAGAGTGACATCAGATGTATGTTTTTTTAATTTTCTATCATCCATATAGTGTTGTATAGTCATGAAACTATGCATATTTCCTCAGAATGACTTGTCTTCTATGTGTACATTTTTTGAAGTGTTTAGAAGCTGCACTTTAAATTTTACTGGTTCCTTTTTTACTATTATTTCAAAAAATCACCACGACAAAACCATTCAAGCTATCCAAAATTCATTCACACCTGTTCTGTAAGATTAATTCTTTAAACAGTGGTAAAAGAGGATGTGGTGCTGAACCTTCAAGAGTCACTCAAAACGTATCTGTCCATAAAGCCTATTAAGAATTATTCTTAATATACAGTTCACAATACTTCAGCTTGTTATTCTAATTAAGTGAGGGTCATTTTATCAGTAAAAATTCCTAAAATACATATTATTTTATTTGAAAGATTTCTATAAATGATTTAAATCATACTCGTTTCTACAATAATTATTTAAAAGTAATCCTATAGCTCCTCTGGTGGCCATTATAGGTACTAAGAATTGCAAGCTTGATTTATAAGTTATGATAGTTTTAATTTTATGCTGGCTCTTGAAAATGATAAAGCTATGAAACTTACTGTGCTTCCTTCAAATGAGGACTTCTACTATATAAAAAAATTATGAAGAGTTAGAATGAAAAATTTAAAGATATAGTAAAATAACTATTGTATTTTTTATGTTACTTTAATAAATCTCTATGGCAACACCATTTAAGCTATCCTAAACCCATTCACAATTTAACATCTCAGTATATTGGCCATCATGTTGAAAAAGGAGTATGGAGTAGTATGAGGAGGAGTATTGAATTTCATTTACACGGCTGGATTTTATCATAAATCCACAATAAAATTTCTGAGTTCTGGTATCAATCTGTGTTGTTGTTGTTTGTTTATTTTTTATCTTTTATTTTTCATAGGAAGATAACTGACCCTTTACTCTCCTTTTAAATAAATGTGCTTATAAACCAAGGACAAGCTATTTATAGCTGGTATTTATAAACTGCTTTACTACTGGACTATTAATATTGGGACAAGGCTTATAAAGCATGAACTGACTATTTAATAATGAGTGCAGTTATTATAAAGTGTTATCAATGAATTTGCTAATGTTAACAAATTAGACATTATTTTACAGTGTTATCAAATCCTTAAATGACTCATAAGCATTTGTGAAAGTTCTGCTTGTATTACAGCTAGTATTGATCTGTGAGCTGAACAGATTTTACTGTTACATCCATGAGATTATGTAAATTAAAATAAATTATAATGTCACAAGATGTCATAGGTCAGTATCAAATGAAGTTTGAAATTATTATTTGCAGCACAAATAAGGTTTTTTAGGATTTTTTAAAAATCCCCTAAAACTGTCAGAAAAAGGTTAAGGCCTAAGCTATTTCTATGTGAGTGCTAATTTTATTTTTGTTTTTATAATTGTATATACACAAACTATGAAATTAATACAAAATGTATAAAAGATAAATAAAATAAATACGCACACATTAAAAAGCAGCCAAGTCGAATTAGTTTCCTTTTTTATATAGATTAAAATTGAAGACAGAAGCAAGTGGTAAATGTGGTCACTTTAATTATTCAAATCCAGTAGATCCAGTTTATGTTCACGTGGCTGTTTTCGTTATATTCGCCAAGCTATTATGTGTTTTGAAATAATCTTGTCCGTGATGTGTTCGTTCGTACGTCGAAAGACAGAATCCTGCAGCTGGAGAGATATATGTTATTCTGCCAGTCGCGCTTTCAAATAGTCTTGCAGACTTAAACAGGTCACAAACACCTGCATTTAGCTCTTGTAGTGTTACAATGGGTTTATTGTGTGCATTTGTGGTAATATTTTATTTAAAAAAGCTCTTAAACAAGAATAAATTCGTTTGTTTTGAGCTGGACACTGTAAGCGCTGATCGGAGCGGTGATTTCAGATAGGCAGCTGCAAATATTTCATTTTCACACAAACAGTTCCAAAAACATCTTAATTTAGCTCTTGGTGTGTTCTAATTGGTTGATTGTGTGATATCGCTGTAATAATTTATTTTTAAAAGCTTTAAAACAGGAATAAATTCGTTTTCTCTGAGCCCTTTACTCCAGACGCTCGTGATCACAGCGGTGATTCATCTCTCCTATTTCTCACGTATCTCTGGCCAGAAATAATTTATCCATGAGCCCTGAACCGGTAATAACCAGATATGTTGGTTTAGCTTGTCAGTGTGAATTAAATCTAAGTATTTGTTTGTATTTTTAACCGATTTAAAAGTGAAAGTAAAAGTCCGGGAATTGAACCTGTAGGGGCGCTATTTCTCTCAGACAATGGAAGTCTGAAGCACATATACTCAAACAGAGGGACAGAGTGAGATGAGATGTCTGACAGTTTTTTTAATTTTCTGTTATCCATACAGTGTTGTAAAGTCGTGAAACTATGCATATTTCCTCAGAATGACTTTTTCATCTGTATGAAAAAATTCTTTGACGTGTTTGGAAGCTGCAATTTAAAAATACAATAATGATTCCCTTTGTAAGGTCATTTAAAAAAATCACCACGGCAAAACCATTCAAGCTATCCAAAATCCATTCACAATTTAAGTTCCTATCAGAAATACTGATGTGTGTTCAGAGTTTTGTGAAATTCTAAGTATGTTATTTGCCTCAAAATCACCTGAGAAGTATTCCAGTTTGACATGTTGCCACGCCAACAATTTTTTAGATATCAATATCCCCCTTGCAGATTTATATCGGCTGTGTTTTAACATTATTCTGATGAAGTTTGAAGCAAATCGAGTAATAATAAGATGCTGAATTCAAATCATTTTGAAAATGACACACTTCCTGCTGCCAGTTGGTGGCGCTATAACTTTGACTCCTAATAGTCACATATATGCGATCGACATCATACAACGAATAATCTGATGAAGTTTGATTAAAATCAGGAAATGTATGTGGACGGTATTAGACACTTCCTGTTTCTCATTTCTCGCCATAATTTCAACGCCTCGCCACGAGCAAACCGTTCGAGATATCAAAAATCCCCTGGCAATTTTTCATCCCCAGTGTCTTGAGATCATGTTGACCGAGTTTGGCGACAATCGAGAAAAAAACCTATGACAAGTATTTCAAATTCCAGAGCATGCGCTTTTTACATAACTCTAAATAGCTGACTTCCTGTTGGGTGGAGCCTATGACATGCAATACGAAAGTTGTTCGGCACGATGAGATCTATATGTGTACTGAGTTTCATATGAATATGTGCAAGTATGTGTGAGCTATACATCAACATTTCTGACTGTGTTCCAGGGGGCGCCGTAGAGCCCCTGTGCCACGCCCGGGTCCCAGCCTCTGCAGGCTCCTAAAGGCCACAGATTCCAAAGTGTGCGCAAATTTTCAAGAGTTTTTGAGTATGTTAAGGACCCCAAAAGCCCCCACAACTTTGACGAAAAATTTGAATACTAAACCCTAAATAGCCAACTTCCTGTTGGGCGGAGCCTATGATATGCAATACAAAAGTTGTTTGGATTGATGAGATTTATATGTGTACCGAGTTTCATACGTCTACGAGCAAGAATGTATGATATATGGCCCTCCATATTCCAGGGGGCGCTGTAGAGCCCCTGTGCCACGCCCGTGTATCAGTCTCTGCCCGGCCCTAATGGCCGCAGGTTCCAATCTGTGTGCCAATTTTCAAGACTTTTTAAGCACGTTAAGGGCCCCAAAAGCCCCCGAGACGTTGGAAAAAAATAATAATAATAATAATAATAATAATAAATATAGCTGCAAGCAGCGATGTCGGGCTCAAGCCATCAGTGCAACGCCACCCTGGTGGCATCGGGAAAACTGTGCCCAGCAGGCATAAGCATTTACAGTAACCCTCTGACAATCAAGTTTTAAGGGATGTGGCAGTTAAAGGGTTAATCCGACCAATCTAGACTTTGAAATCACATACACAGAACAATATATATAACTTTAGTAACACTTTATTTTAAAATGTATAAAAAATGTATAAGGTGTGCATTGTAGCTGACACCTATATGAACACATTACAATTGTTTTGTGACTACAAGTCTTTCTTCTCAAATGCTATTGAGTGGTCGCGAACGCGGATGGGAGAATGGCGCATATTTGTTTTGTTTTTTTTGAGCAACTGGTGCCCCCTCTGGGAGTTGGTGCTCTACGAAGACTGCATACTCTGCATATAGGGAGCGGCGGTACTATCTGGAAGATATATTCCTCAAACCATCGTACAAGTGAAGGTGATGCTAGTCCTTCAAGAATCGCTCAAAACCTTTTCAAGTGTACAGTTTCCTTTTATTGCATCTTGAAATAAATATTTCTGAATTCTGAATCAAACTGGGTTGTGTTTATTGATTTATTTTATAAGACAACTGAAACTTTAATCTCCTTTGTAATATATGTGCTTTTAAACCAAGAACAATGTAATTAGAGATGTATTCCTGCTTAATAATGACTATTATTAAGGGAAAAGGCTTTATAATCATGAACTATTTACTAATGCTTAGCTAATGAGTGCAGTTATTATAAAGTGTTACCAATGCATTTACTAATGTTAACAAATTAGACATTATTATACAGTGTTACCAAACCCTTTAATAATTTATTAGTGTTTTGTAATGATTTTAATGACCTATAAGCATTTGTGAAATAGTTTTGCTTGCATTGCAGCTTAATCTGTCAGTTGAAGAGTTTTACTGTTACATCCATGAGATTAATAAATGTCATGTCACGTCACAGGTTGTCATAGGTCAGTATCAAATGAGTTTGAAATTATAATTTGCAGCACAAATAAGGCTTCTTAGGATGTTTTTAAATCCCAAAAACTGTCAGAAAAGGATAAGGCCTAAGAGATTTCTTAACCTGTAATGAAAGGAAAAAAACACCACCATTAGCAACAACAAAAACAATAACAATTTAAAATATAGATTTTTTTTCCTGATTATTAAAGGAATGATTAGGTCTCTCTCTCTCTCTCTCTCTCTCTCTCTCTCTCTCTGCCAGACAGCCCCTCCCTACAATCCACACACACTGTCAGTCACCAAAGATTCACAGTCACCAACCCCCTCACACTCACACTCCCCCTCCCTCTCCCCCTCCCTTTCCTCACACAGACGGAGTGGCCAGAGTGAGATCATGTCAGTTGAGAAGTCTGACAGTTTTTTCTTTTCTTTTATCCATACAGTGTTGTAAAGTCATGAAACTATGCATATTTCCTCATAATGATTTGATCTCTGTATGAAAACATGCCTTGAAGTGTTTGGAAGCTGCAATTTAGACATACAATACAATTAATGTTTCCCTTCTTACTGTCATTTCAAAAAATCACCACGTCAAAACCGTTCAAGCTAACCAAAATCCGTTCGCAATTTAAGTTCCTCGATGTTGTTTCTTCATGTAGTCAAAGTTTGGTGTGTATAGTGTACTTCCCATGTGAGGAGTATGCATTAATTCACAACTGTAAAATCTCAAAAATACACATTCAAATCAAAATAGCTGACTTCCTGTTGATCGTAGCTTATGACTGTGAATTAGAAAGTTGTCCGTCTTGATAAGAACAATTTAAGTACCGAGTTTGGTGTCTGTAGCTAAAACTAAATAAAATGCATTATTATTATTATTAGCTGTACACTTGCTAAACATTTTTAAATATAAACTTATGCAATTGTGTGTGTATATATATATATATATATATATATATATATATATATATAAATTCAAGTGTACAGTTTTCTTTTATTGCATCTTGAAATAAATATTTATGAGTTCTGTGTTTGTTTATTTTATTTATTTTATTTTTTATTTTACATTTTTTTTAGGGAGATTACAGCCTTTAATCTCCTCAAAATAAATGTGCATATAAACCATGAACAATTTAATTATAGCTGTATTTATAAAATGCTTACTAAAATATTAATTTTGGGAGAAGGCTATATAAAGCATGAACTGACTATTTACTAATGCTTAGCTAAGAATTGCAGCTATTATGAAGTGTTACCAATGCATTTACTAATGTTAACAATTGAGACATTATTTTAAAGTGTTACCAAATCCTTAAATAATTTAAAAGTGTTTTGTTATGATTTCATTAACCTATAAGCATTTGTGAAATAGTTCTGCTTGCATTAAAGCTTAGTCTTCATGTGTGAGCTGAACAGTTTTACTGTTACATCCTTGAGATTATGTAAATTCAAATAAATGTCATGTCACAGGGTGACAGAGGTCAGTATCAAATGAGTTTGAAATTATTATTTGCAGCACAAATAAGGTTTTTTAGGATTTTTTTTAATCCCTGAAACTGTCAGAAAAGGATAAGGCCTAAGATATTTCTTAAGATGTAATGATAACAGCACAATTTGCAACAACAACAAAAAAATAACTATTTAAAATACAGTTTTTTTTCTGGTGATTAAAGAGATGTTTAAGTCTCTCTCTCTCTCTCTCTCTCTCTCTGTCTGTCTGCCACTCAGCTCACACCCCTCCCCCACTCACACTCACACACACACACACAGAGTCAGCACACAGAGTGACAGAGTGAGATCAGATGTCTGACAGTTTTTTAATTTTCTTTTAATCATACAGTGCTGTAAAGTCATGAAACTATGCATATTTCCTCAGAATCACTGGTTTTCTAAATTAAAAATGTTTTTTAAAGGTTTGGAAGCTGCAATTTAAAAATACAAGACGATTAATGTTTCACTTTTTACTGTCATTTCAAAAAATCACCACGACAAAACCGTTCAAGCTAACCAAAATCTGTTCGCAATTTAAGTTCCTCGATGTTTTTTCTTCATGTAGACAACGTTTGGTGTGTATAGTGTACTTCCCCTGTGAGGAGTATTCATTAATTCACAACTGTAAAATCTCAAAAATACACATTCAAATCAAAATAGCCGACTTCCTGTTGATCGTAGCATATGACTGTGAATTAGAAAGTTGTCCGTCTTGAAAAGAACAATTTATGTACCAAGTTTGGTGTCTGTAGCTAAAACTAACCCCCCCACTTTTGACAAAAGGTGGCGCTATAGAGTGCCTCCTTCACGCCCTTTTAAAAGCTTTTGCCATTGTCTAGCTATCACTAATACTGATATGTGTTTTGAGTTTCATGTAAATCTGAACTTGTTGTCTGCCTCAAACTCACCATAACAGAACATTCAAGTTTGACACGTTGCCATGGCAACACTATATCAGATATCAATATCCCCACAACAGATTTACATCGGCCGTGTTTTGTCATTATTCTGATGAAGTTTTAAGTAAATCGAGTAAAAATAAGATGCTGAATTCAAAGCATTTGGAAAATGACACACTTCCTGCTGCCAGTTGGTGGCGCTATAACGTTGACTCTTAATAGCCACATATATACAATCGGTATCATACAACGAACAAACCCATGAAGTTTGATCAAATTCAGGAAATGTATGTGGATGTTATTAGACATATCCTGTTTCTCATTTCTCGCCATAAGTTCCATGCCTCGCCACGGGCAAACCGTTCGAGATATCAAAAATCCCCTCGCAATTTTTCATCCTCAATGTCTTGAGATCATGTTCACCGAGTTTCGTGGCGAACGGGTTCAAAACCTCAGAGGAGTATTTCAAATTCCAGAGCATGCTTTTTTTAAACAGCCCTGAATAGCTGACTTCCTGTTGGGCGGAGCCTATGACATAAAGTGTGAAAGTTGTTTGGCTCAATGAGATCTATAAGTGTACCGAGTTTGATATAAATACATGCAAGTGTGTGTGGGCTATGGTTCAAGAATTCTGACTGTCTTCCAGGGGGCGCTGTAGAGCCCCTGTGCCACGCCCGGGTCCCAGCCTCTGCGGCGTCCTGATGGCCGCAGATTCCAATGTGTGTGCCAATTTTCAAGAGTTTTTGAGCATGTTAAGGCCCCCAAAACACCCCGGAAGGTTTAATAAAAAATAAAAATAATAATAAATATAGCTGCAAGCAGCGATGTCGGGCTCAAGCCATCAGTGCAACGCCACCCTGGTGGCATCGGGAAAACTGTGCCCAGCGGGCATAAGCATTTACAGTAACCCTCTGACAATCAAGTTTTAAGGGATGTGGCAGTTAAAGGGTTAATCCGACCAATCTAGACTTTGAAATCACATACACAGAACAATATATCTAACTTTAGTAACACTTTATTTTAAAATGTATAAAAAATGTATAAGGTGTGCATTGTAGCTGACACCTATATGAACACATTACAATTGTTTTGTGACTACAAGTCTTTCTTCTCAAATGCTATTGAGTGGTCGCGAACGCGGATGGGAGAATGGCGCATATTTGTTTTGTTTTTTTTGAGCAACTGGTGCCCCCTCTGGGAGTTGGTGCTCTACGAAGACTGCATACTCTGCATATAGGGAGCGGCGGTACTATCTGGAAGATATATTCCTCAAACCATCGTACAAGTGAAGGTGATGCTAGTCCTTCAAGAATCGCTCAAAACCTTTTCAAGTGTACAGTTTCCTTTTATTGCATCTTGAAATAAATATTTCTGAATTCTGAATCAAACTGGGTTGTGTTTATTGATTTATTTTATAAGACAACTGAAACTTTAATCTCCTTTGTAATATATGTGCTTTTAAACCAAGAACAATGTAATTAGAGATGTATTCCTGCTTAATAATGACTATTATTAAGGGAAAAGGCTTTATAATCATGAACTATTTACTAATGCTTAGCTAATGAGTGCAGTTATTATAAAGTGTTACCAATGCATTTACTAATGTTAACAAATTAGACATTATTATACAGTGTTACCAAACCCTTTAATAATTTATTAGTGTTTTGTAATGATTTTAATGACCTATAAGCATTTGTGAAATAGTTTTGCTTGCATTGCAGCTTAATCTGTCAGTTGAAGAGTTTTACTGTTACATCCATGAGATTAATAAATGTCATGTCACGTCACAGGTTGTCATAGGTCAGTATCAAATGAGTTTGAAATTATAATTTGCAGCACAAATAAGGCTTCTTAGGATGTTTTTAAATCCCAAAACTGTCAGAAAAGGATAAGGCCTAAGAGATTTCTTAACCTGTAATGAAAGGAAAAAAACACCACCATTAGCAACAACAAAAACAATAACAATTTAAAATATAGATTTTTTTTCCTGATTATTAAAGGAATGATTAGGTCTCTCTCTCTCTCTCTCTCTCTCTCTCTCTCTCTCTCTCTCTGCCAGACAGCCCCTCCCTACAATCCACACACACTGTCAGTCACCAAAGATTCACAGTCACCAACCCCCTCACACTCACACTCCCCCTCCCTCTCCCCCTCCCTTTCCTCACACAGACGGAGTGGCCAGAGTGAGATCATGTCAGTTGAGAAGTCTGACAGTTTTTTCTTTTCTTTTATCCATACAGTGTTGTAAAGTCATGAAACTATGCATATTTCCTCATAATGATTTGATCTCTGTATGAAAACATGCCTTGAAGTGTTTGGAAGCTGCAATTTAGACATACAATACAATTAATGTTTCCCTTCTTACTGTCATTTCAAAAAATCACCACGTCAAAACCGTTCAAGCTAACCAAAATCCGTTCGCAATTTAAGTTCCTCGATGTTGTTTCTTCATGTAGTCAAAGTTTGGTGTGTATAGTGTACTTCCCATGTGAGGAGTATGCATTAATTCACAACTGTAAAATCTCAAAAATACACATTCAAATCAAAATAGCTGACTTCCTGTTGATCGTAGCTTATGACTGTGAATTAGAAAGTTGTCCGTCTTGATAAGAACAATTTAAGTACCGAGTTTGGTGTCTGTAGCTAAAACTAAATAAAATGCATTATTATTATTATTAGCTGTACACTTGCTAAACATTTTTAAATATAAACTTATGCAATTGTGTGTGTATATATATATATATATATATATATAAATTCAAGTGTACAGTTTTCTTTTATTGCATCTTGAAATAAATATTTATGAGTTCTGTGTTTGTTTATTTTATTTATTTTATTTTTTATTTTACATTTTTTTAGGGAGATTACAGCCTTTAATC
The DNA here is from genome assembly GCF_003368295.1 of Carassius auratus. NCBI lineage: Eukaryota > Metazoa > Chordata > Actinopteri > Cypriniformes > Cyprinidae > Carassius > Carassius auratus. The sequence continues at coordinate 10,842 of NW_020523352.1, forward strand.
TCCTCAAAATAAATGTGCATATAAACCATGAACAATTTAATTATAGCTGTATTTATAAAATGCTTACTAAAATATTAATTTTGGGAGAAGGCTATATAAAGCATTACCTGACTATTTACTAATGCTTAGCTAAGAATTGCAGCTATTATGAAGTGTTACCAATGCATTTACTAATGTTAACAATTGAGACATTATTTTAAAGTGTTACCAAATCCTTAAATAATTTAAAAGTGTTTTGTTATGATTTCATTAACCTATAAGCATTTGTGAAATAGTTCTGCTTGCATTAAAGCTTAGTCTTCATCTGTGAGCTGAACAGTTTTACTGTTACATCCTTGAGATTATGTAAATTCAAATAAATGTCATGTCACAGGGTGACAGAGGTCAGTATCAAATGAGTTTGAAATTATTATTTGCAGCACAAATAAGGTTTTTTAGGATTTTTTTTTATCCCTGAAACTGTCAGAAAAGGATAAGGCCTAAGATATTTCTTAAGATGTAATGATAACAGCACAATTAGCAACAACAACAAAAAAATAACTATTTAAAATACAGTTTTTTTTCTGGTGATTAAAGAGATGTTTAAGTCTCTCTCTCTCTCTCTCTCTCTCTCTCTCTCTCTGTCTGTCTGCCACTCAGCTCACACCCCTCCCCCACTCACACTCACACACACACACAGAGTCAGCACACAGAGTGACAGAGTGAGATCAGATGTCTGACAGTTTTTTTAATTTTCTTTTAATCATACAGTGCTGTAAAGTCATGAAACTATGCATATTTCCTCAGAATCACTGGTTTTCTAAATGAAAAATGTTTTTTAAAGGTTTGGAAGCTGCAATTTAAAAATAGAAGACGATTAATGTTTCACTTTTTACTGTCATTTCAAAAAATCACCACGACAAAACCGTTCAAGCTAACCAAAATCTGTTCGCAATTTAAGTTCCTCGATGTTTTTTCTTCATGTAGACAAAGTTTTGTGTGTATAGTGTACTTCCCCTGTGAGGAGTATTCATTAATTTTACAACTGTAAAATCTCAAAAATACACATTCAAATCAAAATAGCCGACTTCCTGTTGATCGTAGCTTATAACTATGAATTAGAAAGTTGTCCGTCTTGATAAGAACAATTTATGTACCAAGTTTGGTGTCTGTAGCTAAAACTAACCCCCCCACTTTTGACAAAAGGTGGCGCTATAGAGTGCCTCTTCCACGCCCTTTTCAAAGCTTTTGCCATGGTTTAGCTATCTTTAATACTGATATCTGTTTCGAGTTTCATGTAAATCTGAGCTTGTTGTCTGCCTAAAAATCACCAGAACAGAACATTCAAGTTTGACACGTTGCCATGGCAACACTATATTAGATATCAATATCCCCACAACAGATTTTCTTCGGCCGTGTTTTGTCATTATTCTGATGAAGTTTGAAGCAAATCAAGTAAAAATAAGATGCTGAATTCAAAGCGTTTTGAAAATGATTCACTTCCTGCTGCCAGTTGGTGGCGCTATAACTTTGACTCCTAATAGTCACATATATACGATCGGTATCATACAACGAACAAACAAATTAAGTTTGATCAAATTCAGGAAATGTATGTGGATGTTATTAGACATTTCCTGTTTCTCATTTCTCGCCATAATTTCAACGCCTCGCCACGGGCAAACCGTTCGAGATATCAAAAATCTCTTCGCAATTTAGCATCCCCAATGTCTTGAGATCGTGTTCACCGAGTTTTGTGGTGAACGGGTGGAGTTCCTCAGAGGAGTATATCAAATTCCAGAGCATGTGTTTTTCATAAAACCCTAAATAGCCAACTTCCTGTTGGGCGGAGCTTATGACATGCAGTGTGAAAGTTGTTTGGTTTGATGAGTTATATATATGTACCAAGTTTCATATGTATACGTGCAAGTATGCATGATATATGGCCCTCAGTACTACAGGGGGCGCTGTAGAGCCCCTGTGCCACGCCCGTGTATCAGACTCTGCCCGGCCCTAATGGCCGCAGGTTCCAAGGTGTGTGCCAATTTTCAAGAGTTTTTGAGTATGTTAAGGACCCCAAAAGCCCCCGAAACCTTGGAAAAAAATTAGAAGAATAAAGAAAAAAAAAAAAAATAATAATAATCCTAAGGAAAACAATAGGGCTCTCGCCCTCCAGGCTTGAGCCCTAATTATGAGATATAAACTCAGAGTTAAGATATATAAACTGAGAGTTAAGAGATATAAACTCAGAATTAAGAAATATAAACTCAGAATTACGAAATACGTACTCAGAGTTATGAGATATAAACTCAGAATTATGAGATATAAACTCAGAATTACGAGATATAAACTTAGAGTTAAGAGATATAAACTCAGAATTATGAGATATAAACTCAGAATTACGAGATATAAACTTAGAGTTAAGAGATATAAACTCAGAATTATGAGATATAAACTCAGAATTACGAGATATAAACTGAGAGTTATGAGATATAAACTCAGAGTTACGAGATATAAACTCAGTTACGAGATATAAACTCAGAATTATGAGATATAAACTCAGTTACGAGATATAAACTCAGAGTTACGAGATATAAACTCAGTTACGAGATATAAACTCAGAGTTACGAGATATAAACTCAGTTACGAGATATAAACTCAGAGTTACGAGATATAAACTCAGTTACGAGATATAAACTCAGAGTTACGAGATATAAACTCAGAGTTACGAGATATAAACTCAGTTACGAGATATAAACTCAGAGTTACGAGATATAAACTCAGAATTATGAGATATAAACTCAGAGCTCAGGATAAGCTCAGAATTGTTTTAGAGTAAGAATTGTGAGTTTATATTTTGCATTTCCATTTATATTTAACATTTCATAGAAACATTTATTCTGTGGCAAAAACAGGCTTTGGTAGGTATGGGATGGTGATTTTTGACAGGCTTCGGTTGGTATGGCTATGATTTTTATTTGTTGCTGACAGTTTGGCTGGAGCTCAAGGACACAAGCGGTGAAGGTTCCAATGCTCTTGACTTCCACACACCTCTGATCATGTGATGCTCCACTGAGAGCGTCTGCACTGTTAACGGCTCAGAAATCACTCCAGTTCCCTTCATCTTCTGTCTGACCTCATTTTCTTCCCCATGACTTTTTTTTTTTTTTTTTTTTCCTTCTCGCTTGTTCACATGATCTCAATAAAGGAGGTCAGGGGTCAGACATGGTTTTCCTGAAAACACACTCACAGGTCTCCTATGAAGTCATCATGTTCGAAACAGTGCCCAAAGCCACTAGAAGGCATCTTTGCAACCTTTAGTCAAATAAATCGACAGCCTATTTGCTAATCTTCAAAGTGTTTTACACTAAACAATACTTTTGGATTGAGCTATTTTCAAAGTTTACACCGAAAAAAAAAGCCAGGTGTGATTCGGTATATTGCACTTCTCATTCATTCCTGGTGGGATCCGTAAATAATGATCGAGTGTCGCACAACTCTGTGATGTCAAGGCTGTAAAGTGATTGGTTACTTAGACACACGAGATCCAAGTTGACCATTATGCTTTCTCCAATAGAAAGTAATCCAGAGCCAGTCAGCTCCCAATAGTAAGACAATGTCTGCTGAAAGCTGATGTCAGACTGGAGTCAGACAGAGATGTTTATACCTTCATGAGTATGTTTCGCTGGATCAACACTGCCACCTACAGACTCAGAGAGAGAGAGAGAGAGAGAGAAAGAGAGAGAGAGAGAGAGAGTGTGTGTGTGTGTGTGTGTGTGTGAGAGAGAGAGAGAGAGAGAGAGAGAGAGTGTGTGTGTGTGTGTGTGAGAGAGAGAGAGAGAGAAAGAAAGTGTGTGTGTGTGTGTGTGAGAGAGAGAGAGAGAGAGACAGAGAGTGGTAGAGAGACAGAGAGGGAGAGAGAGAAAGTGAGAGTGAATGTGTGTGTGTGTGTGTGTGTGTGTGTCTTTGTGAGTTTGTTCACTACTCACTTCACAAATGGCCACACATCATGTCCTATCCTTATATCAAATTTGAACCATATATAAAATAACTTACAGCCTATTATTTTTCATTATAGATTGTTATGTTTCATTATTCGTTGTGTATAAAATCATATATATTATTATATATAAACAGAATTTACATATATGAAAATATTTAATTTTATTAAAAATTCGTTATTTTATGTGAAAATGCGAAAATCTAGTTTTTAGTTTAGACCTGACCACCCCCCCCCCACCCCCACACACACACACACACACACACACATACACACTCGTTAAATAATACACCATAAACAGTGATGCACATAACTTAGATTTATATTCCTTTATTGTGTTTGCACAGAGTAGAATGAAACAAAGTAGCAATCCTTATATTGAAAGATCGAAAGTGAACCGTTTTTATCTCAGTTTGCCATAAAACAGTCAAATTCACTCATTCTGAAGAGTAAAATAAACCGAGAGAGAGGCTTCAAAAGAACCACACACTTGATGATGACTGTTTCCTTCTTAATGATGTTGTGTGCTAATTGTGAAGCGAAACCCCTCACAACACATCCCAGACGACAGGAAGCACTGAAAGCAGGAGCTGATGGAGCTCATCACATTAAAGAATCATGTGTTCTTCCTACACACCTCCAGGGAGCGTTATAAAACATTCATTCATCTGCTGCCAATGAGATTCATGTTAGAAGAATATATCTGAGGTCACCTGACCCGCTCGCTGATGCATGCTGGGAGCGCTGATGTCACTGTGTTTCCTGAAGAGTACGGGTGAATTATTAATGTGTCCTGCTGTCCTCTGATTTGAGCACGAGCCAGTGTGTGACAGAGGTCAGAGGTCACTGAGATGCTGTTTATGATTAAATATTCATGAAAAAAGACACTTTCAAATCTGAATCTCAGAGCTGCTTCTAATTAGCATGATTCATTAACCAGATAAACAACACACACACACACACAGAAAGAGTCTGTTCAAGACCTTCACATTTACTAGATTCAGTCAACGAACATCAACAAAATATAAAAATGGTGCTTTTAAAAAGAAAAGCATTGGCTGTAGAGTAAACACTGTTCAGAGAGAGATGTGCTTCTGCAATCAGAGCATCCCTGATCTACATCCTCCAGCATCCGCAGCTAAATACTCCTCATTACCAGAGACACCCCAATTAAATGAACCCTTTCTGCTCCTACGAAGTGAATTCACTTCTAAATCTTTAAATATGGCCACAGGAGAAAGAGAGTTAGTCTCTGAACACAGGAGCCGTTCGCAGCACAAGAGCGCCACCTGCAGGACGATGCTTTAACAACTGCTGAAACTACCAAAACACTTCAGCTTTAAACTCTTCTTCAGTGTGCCACAACATGCAGGGTTCTTACACTTTTTACATTTTCATATTAAAACAAAAAGCCCTTGCTACTGTATTTAATTGCGCCCTTGTTGGTTTTGATTGCTTTGGATAAAAGCGTCTGGAGGTTTGGGTCTCATGTAATCAGTGAATGCATTTTGTGCCAAAGCAATGATGAATGATGCACAGTTTAGCCCACACAGATGCTGTTACGCATTGATTATTTTTGTAACCAAAATATTAAGAAATAGGTCAAAGTGTCATTAAAATAGTGGGTTAATTACAGAAGTAGACTTCCAAGCTTTAAGCAGTCAGATTCACACCTACCAAAAAACACAAATGCAACGGTGTGCAGCATCAAGCAAACAATCTCCTTTATTTTCCATCACCACATGATTAATCAATGAATGATTGACAGCCAGATTTAGGAGGAGCTTCTGCAGCACATGAATGAACAGACGTCTCCCTCTTGTGACCGATGCAGCAATTAAACATTTTATTACTCAAGTTAAAACATACATTAGAAAAGTATATCTAAAAAGCTAACAATATACAAAGACTTAAATATTTAAATCACAGTTCGATGAAGTGAATGAGACCTCTTGGACCTGCCAGACCCCCCCGACAGCATCTGGACACACGTCACCGGTTCTCATCATTATAACAGTGTCCAAACATCTCCTGTGACGCGTACGTCATGTAGAGGAAGCCGTCCTCATCTTTATGGTCCTTATAGAGCTGAGCCATGGTCAGAGACATGCTGGCGATGCCGGAGTTATTGATCAGCAGGTAGAAAGCTTGACTGGGCATCAGGGTCATTCGATTCCTGAGAAACCAGATCAGACACAGCGTGAGAAAGAGTTTAATCCAGCCGGGTGACGATCAGCTGATGCCTCGGCTGTTCCCATGAGCCCCCTACAAACACTAGTGCAGTGCCAGACATGCATGAAGTACACACAACCAGGATTATACGCTCCATCTGAGAATTCTGCATGCATGTATATTTCACATCCATAACTTCTATGCACTCATATGACATTCTATGAATGTGAAAAAGAAAAAATTATATATACACATACAGAATAATAAAGTTATATTTTGTTATTTTATGAAAAAAATAAATTACATTTATAATTAAATGCACTAATTTTATGACTCCATGAACGTGAAAAAAAAAAAAAATTCCACATTCATAATGCAAGTTATTTTTTTATTTTATGAAAATCTATTTTATAAAAAAAAAAAAAAAAAAAAATCATAATTGTACGCAATACATTTTGGCATTCCATGAAAAGGAACATGTATTAAGCTCTACAAACTAATGTCATATAATTTAGCATTCATAGATTATTAATACAATAAAACTTAATTCATATATTTTTTATGGATGTGAAGAACGACACACATTAAGAGTCAAAATCATAGATCCTTAATACAATTTTAAAAAGTATTCAATTCTAATTACTAAATATACTACTTAATCCTTATGAATGCAAAAACGAATCTTAAAACCTATACAATTTTATATAAATTTTTCATATCAATAAAAACAATTGCATTTAATAATTTTATGAAACATACAAACAATTAAACAAATTTCCATTTTTTTATGAAAAAAAAAAAACACCTTTGCAACCCTTAAAATGAAATAAAGGCTTGTTTGGAGAGCAATAAAGTTATTAAACTTATTTCAACACCCAGTTGGCCCAGGTTTGATGACAGACCTGATGATGGTCACGAACTGACTCATGGTGAGCTCCTGAGGCACGAGGAACTTGGTCTTATCCAGCGGAGGTAAGAACTTCTCCTTCTGATATCTCTCGATGATCACCTGAAACACACACACACACACACACACACACACACTCATTAACCCCCACAGCCGCTGAGAGAGGAACCGAGATCAGAACCGGGAGACTCTTACCGGGATCTTAGTCGGAAACTTAGTTCGGATTCCCTGCACCTCTTGTTTCCTCGTAGCTGATCGGTGATCAATATCACAAAAATAAAAGCAAAGATAATTTTTTTTGATTTCACAGCATGTCATCAGAGAGTCGAGAGTGTGATATAAAAACACATACCTAAACTCTTCCTCAGTTTGAACGGTTTGGGATGCTGTGTTTTCTCCAGTGGAGGCATGTTGTGTCGCACATCTGACCCGCGCGCACTAATTAACCCCGAAGCGCACAATTAAATACTGAGCCGGCCGTGACGTCACGCCGCGTGCGCTGCCCGCGTCACGATTTAATAATAATGAAACCAACCGATTAAAATAAAGAATAATACAAAGTGTTGATGTTTGCATGTGTAAGGTTAAATTTTTTTTAAGTATGTAATGTGTTTTTGTCTACACATAGCTTGCTAACTGCTAACTGTAGCCTGGATCATGAGCGTGAAGATACACATTCCTACAATGTCGCAGGTAAATGAGGCTCTGAATGGATCTTTGTGCTGTTCACGGGTTTCACCTTCTTAGAAATAGACACATGGGTGTTTAAAACAGAGGTTTGTATTGTTGGGTTGTATAACAGGTTGTGCATGACAAGACCACTTAAACAAATGAATCTATTGTGAAATTATGACACAAGCATTTGCTTGACTATTTATTATGTTGATGCATGCATAACCTGCGTTCTTTTTTTCATTGTCAAAAAAACTGTTTAATTTGTATTCATTTATTTATTTATCATAATGGGGAATTTCATTAGTCTTCAAATAGTGTTTTAATTAGCTGGTGTGGTGTTTTTGCATAATTGCTAACAGCTAGTCAAACAATAAACAATTAACTCGGAATGAGAACGTGAAAAGGATAAAACGCAGCCGAACTACAAGTCCCAGGATGCTCAGCGCACTCGCTTATGATTGGCCGTTCACATTACGAGTTGTTCGTTCTGTCCAATCAGAGCGTTTCGTGCTGGCAGCGATCTGTTGACCTGCTTGTGGGCGTGAAATGAGCGGAAACCAGCCTTAAGAAGCGCGATTCATTTGAACGAATTGACTCGTTCGAACGAGTCGAATCTTTAAAGGCATCATTGAGACAGTAAAAAAAATCCTTGTATGTGCAAGCATATTTGGCAATAAAGCTCTTTCTGACTTCTGAAAAAGTTATGTTATACATTTCCTAACTGCTCAAAAATATTTCCAAATGTGTTGTTGTTTTCAACATTACACCTGAAAGTTTAAAGACCGCTTTTGAAAGACAACACAGAATACTGCAATAGTTAAAAAAAAATAAACCATTACAATCTTAAATCATTCAAAAATATTTTTGGTTACTTCTTATTAAAACTTTAATTAAAATTAAAATGAAAATATCAAATAAACATAAATTCAAAATATGAATAAAAATGTATAATTATATACAAATAAAATAAAGCATATAAAATATAATTATAAAATAAGTATACTTAAATTAACACATCAAAAAAATGATTTCAGAATATGCTAACATGCACATAAGTTATTTTCAATACAATTAAAATAAATTGTGATATAAGTACTAAAGTGAAATAGCCTAGATCATTAAAAATTATATTTTAGTGATGTTTTTACATCTTATACATCTATTAAAATTTGAGCAAAAAATGTAAACAATTTATTTTAAATAATTTACATTTAAATAATTTAAGAACTATTTATTAATTCACTCTCATATATATTAATTTATTGTTTAATTATTTATTTTCTTCATATAATTATTTACTTATTTATTTGCTCCACATTTCAGTTTGCAGGGTTACAGTTTTCAGCACGACATGAAGTAATGTGGAGGAAATTGATGAATGAATAATAAATACATAAATTTGTTCGTTTGTTTATTTATGCATTTATTTATGTATTTAATGATGTATTTATATATTTCAAACTATATATATTTTTAAATTTCAGTCATTTTGCCATCCATAGTCCGAATCCATGTAAGGATATTAGTCAGATGTTTATTTAATTCCACTACGCTGATCGGTTCAATTAGTTCGGTTCAATTAGTTCGGAACAGCGAATCGGCTCACACGAATGATTCATTCGCGACTCGACCAGCGTTAGCGGAAACGTCATGAAGTGACAGCAGCAGCAGCGCGCGGTGAGTCGAGCGCTCGCCCCGTTTCCCGTTCTCCGTTCTCGGACGAAATCCAACGTCCGTTCGGTCGATCAGACCTCCGATTCCCGGCCTAGCCATGGACGAGCAGGCGGGCCCCGGTGTGTTCTTCAACAACAACAACAACTCGGTTCTTCCCGGCGGAGCGAAAGCGCCTCAACCGGGCGACGGTGGCGGAGAAATGGCCCGCGCTCAGTACAGTATCCCGGGGATTTTACACTTTCTGCAGCACGAGTGGGCCCGGTTCGAGGTGGAACGGGCGCAGTGGGAGGTGGAACGAGCCGAACTGCAGGTAACGCGCCTTTTTCCGACCGTTATTTTCTGAGGTGTTTTGAACGCTGTCCGCCAAAAGTCAGAATCAGACATTTCTGGGCTTGTTGTTCTCTCGCGCGCTGACGTCACACGCGACCCTGCAGTCACCGCAGTTTCTCTCCTCCACGCTGTAACTCCATCCAGTTCATCTGCCACTCAAAATAATAATATCCCGTGTTTTGGGTTTTGTAATACGAGCAGGCCGTGTAGATGTGAGATTTAGGGTTCTGACAATTTAGAGTTCTGCTCGCACATTCTTTGCATTCCTTAAATTCGAGAGACGTGCGCGTAATTTACGTTTGAATTTAAGTGTGTGTTGTCTTATATGTAAATGATAAATATGTATTTTGCATAAAGAAAATCAGGTCGATTTGGAACACCATTTGTGTGTGTGTGTACGCGCGCACATTCATATATATTTATGCATATGTACACACAGAATATATAAATGCATATTAATTACTGATATATATATATATACATATATATGTGTGTGTGTGTGTGTGTCATTTACTAACTTGTTTATTTCTTAAAAAAAATAGAGCTGTGTCTCAAGTGACACACTATACACTGTGTACCTATGCACTATGTACTCAAAAATGTAGTGTATGTATTATATAAGGATATTTTGTCATTCATAATCAGAGTCTGATAGCACCTCCCACTTCGTTACGTAATTAAACCTTTGACAGTTTAGTTTTAACATTCCACATTTTGTTTTGTCAGTTATTTAAGTGCAACATTTTGGAATTTTCAATATGAACGCACTTCTCGCATGATATTTATTAAACAGTTTTAATACAAATCTTGCTACGTGTATTGCGTTAATTAAGCAGACTGAGACTCTCCTTGATTTTGATTGCTTCCATTGTCCTCATTTGTAAGTCACTTTGGATAAAAACAGCATCTGCTAAATGACTAAATTTAAATGCAATTAATTAAGAACGAAAAAATCTACAAATTAAATAAATGTATTTACTTTATGTATTGTAAATTTGCCGTCTAATTTTGCTTTCAAAAACATTTTGACTGTAGAGAGTAATTTAACAGAATATAAAAAACAAACGTATTTATATATTATAATATCTTTAATATTTTGCTATTTTTTTTAAAAATATACAATGTCTTGTCATTATTTCGCACAGTGATGATTAATAATAATCGTAACAGAGAATTGCAAACTCAAAATGAAAGCATCCAGACATAAATTGTCATGAAAATGATGAATAAAAAAATGAATGGCCCTAAAGTAAATCCTAGCATCTTGATTTCGACTGTGAAATGGAAACATAAAGTGACACAGACGTGGGTTTGGTGTTTTTGGGTGCTCTACTCGTTTGTGTCTGATTTCTCGTGATGACGTCACATTAGGGGTCAAAGGCGTCCGTCTGCATTATCTGCTTCTCGACACTCGATCTTCACAACTATGAGGAAGTCCTTCAACACTGGACACTCCTCTGGTGACTATCTAGTGTACGCTATCTAGATAACTGATGTGTAACTGAAAATAAGAAATGTTGGCAACTAGCTTAAAGAAAAAAAAAAAGTTAATGGTTTCACTCATATATTAATCTAATTTAAATTCAAATATTTCAAGTAATGAAAATGTTTATTTTTTTGTATGTGTGGTATTAGTTTTAGTTTACTATAATAACCCTGTTCTGATGAATCGCTTACTGTTGAATATTTGCGTTGTATTTTGACCGAACCTCTGCGTACCCTTGTGCAATGTCACGCTTTACCACTCGTACGTCCTTGAAGTGCACTTCTGTGTGACTGAGATGAGATATTTAGTCCTGAAGGGCAGCGTTTGGTTAATGAATGCTGTGGGAATATCTTTGGCATTTATGGCTGGTTTATCCAGACGTCTGTACTGTTGCTCCATGCATGTTTTATTATGAAGGACAAACAGAAAATGTGAGCGGAAACTGTACTGGCCATTTGACAGATGAACCCGCTTGACCAGGCTGGTTTCCATTACCCAGATCAGAGCTGGGAAAACTAAAAAAATGATTAATTTTGAAACTGTAAAACACTGTCTTTTACAGAGATTCTAGTGTGGGCTAGTGTTTGCTAAATTGCAAAGGATGTGATTAATTGAATCAATTTTGTTGACTGTTTAATGCTGGCTCAGAGCTGGCATGAATGCATTTACACAACAAATAAAACTGAGGTGGATCAGAGCAGGCTTTTATGCTGCATTGTGTTTTATACTGAAGTTTTAACAATCGTTGAACAGCCTTAACTCAGTTAAGACATAACCTAGTTTCTACCTCAGAAGTGAGCTGTTAATACCTGTCAACTTTACACTGCAAAGATGGCACAGAAGCGCCTCTGAAGTGGCATTTACTGTAGGTGTTGTTAATGCTGGCTCAGAGCATGAATGCATTTAAACAGCGGTGTGCTTCTATACTGAGGTGGATCAGAGCTGGGTTTAGTCTGGCTTTTATGCAGAATTGCATCTTTACACTGAATTCTGTGCAAGCACAGAGCAGCCTTAACTCTCTTTAATGGCATTTTGACCAAGGAGTGCACTCTAGTTTACATGCAAATTAGCATGTGAGCGTTTATCAGTCTATTGTGAATGGACTGACATCACAACATTTTGACATTAGCATGTTCTTCTGCACTCGGTGCGGATGCGTCTTGCATCCCTAGAAGGCAGCGTCTATCTGAAGAGATCCTGACTGCTGTTTCGTTCCTTTCGTAACCGGCGTGCCTTTCATAGCTCTGTGTGGGCGATGGCGTGTAGGAGAGGCCGACCGGCATGTGTCGAAATCACCCTCGGGCACCTTGACAATCGGTTGAAAGGAATATAATTCACTCCGTTTGTGCATAGGCTCCTGCTACCTGAAGAACAAGACGCCGCGGCGTGAAATTAGAGGCCATTAGCATCACAAACGAGCGTGCAACAGGGTGTGCGAGTGTGTAGGCAGTGTGTTGGTTTGAAGCAGGACCGAACAGAAGCTGTTGAGTTTTATAAGCTGATGTTGGTGACTCATACTGCTGATGCTCGCTCTTTCTGTGTGCGTCGTGCCCTCGGCTGTGAAAAGGGAATGCCAGGCTTGACCAGAGAGGGGTGTTTGTGGATTTCGACTAGCCCTTTAGGTCACATGACTATCATTTGCAATTCAGCGCTCCGCTCGACAAGGGACGGGTCGAAGGATGGTCAAGTAGCCAAAGCTTATGGAAACAAAAACTTTTATTTTGGATGCAATTTTGACAGCACTACTACATGAATAATGCTGAAATAACACTGCATTGAACTCAGTATGTAGTCATTATATAATGACTAAGACTCTTAAAAAAACACACAAAACCTGAAATCTTAATCTTGATTAGAAACTTACTAAAAACTGAAATAAAAATATAAAGTCAAACTATTAATAACAACACTAAATGAATACCACTGAATTGGTTGATGTTGACATGAAATGTGTCTTCATTGAATGATGTTGACGTGTTTTGATTTGTTTGTGGTGATGGAGGATGTTTCAATTCAGGTGTTTTGACTGCAGTAGTGTGTGTGTGTGTGTGTGTGTGCAGGTCATTACTTTGGAAGGTTTACGAGCATCTGAACGTCCATTTTCTGGCACACACTACTCATTTTACTACATATTTGCATGTTCATTTCACCGTGTTTTCCCTATTATCTGGTATCCATTGCAGTTTTGAGAAGGCTGCAAAATTTGATGCAACTCATGATTTTATGACGGCAGTAAATGGAAAGTGTTGCTTTACTGCATCTAAACACAAAGCAGATATTTCGGTTTGCTCTAGGGGCAGACACAGACGTAGCTAACAAGTCCCTTTACTTCATGTAGCCAAGTTTCAGTTTGTTCAGAAACCTGGTTTATTTGGAGTCGTATAATAATGTTTTTGAAATAAACTAATGCATATTGCATAGAAGTGTATTTTATGTGAGGAAGGGAATTATAGAGCGCTGCAGGCTAAATCTCTGGAAAGAGTTGCATTTGAAAACCTTTGGTTTTGTTGTGCTGAAGTTTTTAGTTTAAATGGCTGAAATAAGGTCTATGGTGGTTAACACAAGCTCACAATGACAAAAAAATAAAAGTTTTGAAAGTAAAAACTTTATTCATTTTCACCATAAAACATAGATTTTTAAGAATATCTGATAAAACTTTAAAGACAGACTTGTTGTCAGCTCTGAGGTTGTTAATCGATTGTATATGCTCGTATCTGTTCTCAACTTATTTTAGTAAGAATTAATGGAGAAAAACTACATTACCCACAATGCTTTACAGAAATTTTGAAATGATCAGATATTTGCAGTTAACCCATCAGTTTTCAAAATTATAGAGTTACTCAAATTACTTAAATATTAAATTATATATATATGCATATTAATATTTTTCAATTAACTTAAAATTTGGTTTCTATAGATAAAACAGATAACTTAAATTAAAATAAATATTTTAATATTTTTAACATTTTTAATGCAATTAATGTGATTCTCAGTGCTTCATGGGATTGTAATGTAATGTGGTGTTTCTCCTGTTGTTTTGGCTCATGACTTTAACAAAGACTTTTTGTTTTAAATCTCTTTTGGAAAAATTAATGGAAAAATACTTCCAGAATATGGTGATAATTTTTTACAAATATCAGTCGATATCGATAATTATCACGATTAAATGTTTTTTAAAGGAATTCCTTACACTTTTACAGTCGTTTTTCCATAACGAAATAAATCTCTTAATAGAAAAAAATGAGTAATATTGTTTCAAATCAAGAAACAGGTTTGTGTTGCCTGATAATATTAATAATACAGCTTTTTTTTGTCTCTTATAATTACACATGTGATAGAATCCAGATGTGGATTTGTGTTCGTTATCAAAAGTGCACTTTCTCAGGTTTGCTCCATGAGTTTCCCACATTGACTCATGAACTCAGTCAGTCAGTCATGGCTTTATTTCCTTCTGAAGGGTTCAAGTAATGCACTAATCTCACTGTAATCGGCTCCTTCAAACTCTTTCTTCACCTGATCTGATTTCCAGCTAATAACCAATTAACTCTCAGCTCAGACCAGAGCTACTATAGCTCACTAAAACTACGCAAAACATTTATGTTCTTCTCTTTCTCCTGGAAAAAGCTGTCGTTTGGAGAAGTGCATGTCCTGTAAGAACCAGTGTGTCTGCTCTAAGTCCCAGCATGCTCTAGTAACGCCACCCTTCGTGCTTGTGTTCATGGCTCATGGCCTGTAAAAGCAAGTCTGTCCTTGTAAAGTATGTGCACCTGCCTGTTGAGTCAGGTAAACGGTGAAGGATGAACGCCCTGCGTCGCACCTCACACCACGGTCACATGACTGACAGGAAGTGTCATTTCACAATTCACCATCCCTAGCCCGCTTACAAGTCCCACTACAGCCCTACTGTAGACTGTACTCCAGTAAACACATGTTGCATTAAAAAGCTGTAGGCATTGAGTGCATGAAGAGTGCAATGAGAGTGCAAGAGTACAATTATGCACAAGTACAAAAAAACACTCTCATATCAGACAAAATAGACCATTTAAAATTAGAATTAATTGCATTGTTTGGTATTGCATAAAATATAAGCATATTTAAGAGATTGTTGTAGTGAAAAGAGATGCATTTGGTGGTGCTTTAGAATTTGGTAAAGCAGGCCTGTGTTTTGAAACTGTGTCGGCAGTCATGTGACACTCGGTGAACTTTTGTGACTCATGCTTTTAGGCAAATGACCCGATTTTGGGGCCGAGAGGAGAACTAGACTATTTTGAGCTGTGAAAATGTGATTGATGGTGAAACAAAACCAACCTGCATTTGTTGTACGATCATATTCACTGATATCACACTTTTGAAAGGTGTGTGTGTGTGTGTTTAATGTTTTTGATAATTGTTGTTTATTATTAGACTATAGAAATTTTTACTTTAGATCTGGGTTGACAAGCAAAATTGATTCTCATTTTGATTCTGAAATCCCCAAAATCTATATTTTAGTTCAGAGGTGACCAAATGCCGTAATTTTTTTGAATAAAAAAAAAAGATATATTTTTTTGTTTCATTTGTGCACTGTAAAATGTAAAAACTATTTGAAGTACATTTTTATAAATATTTTTGTTTAATAATTTAATAGATAATTTAATGTTTAAAAAAAATAAATTGCATCCATTTTAATATAATGTAGGTAGGTATAATGCAGCATTACATATTGCCCCTCAGCCCTCAACCCAGTTTAATATTTGTCCCTTTGTATAAAAAATTTGGGAAGAACAAATACAAAATGTAGTATTAAATATTTAGTCTTTTTTTATTCTGTGCCATTTCTCAGTGGATGCATGGACCAAAACAAACCATTATTTGTAGTGCTATATTGTATGTCTGAATAAATCTGTCTTCAAATATTTTTTTTATGAAAGCCACAGTTTAATTGTTGTGCATTGTGGAATGTAGAAACATAATTATGTCAGTAAAAATTAATATAAAGATTTCCATGTGTCCAATCAGTGTCTAATGTTGTTATATCTAAAATATAAATAGCAATTAAGTGTTTATTATATGTACTGACAGTTCAGTCAGTTTTGATCAGATTTTTTTTAGCTCTAATTAAAATAGAATATATTTCACCTAATATTTAAGTTTTGTATTTTTGCTTTTATTGTATCTCAATTTCTGTTCTTATACAATATTGTTTTATGGTATTTTATACAAGTATTATATTATATTATACTATATTATATTGTAAAATATACAAATTGTGCAAAAGTGTATTCAAAAAACGAATAAAACCAACAGAATGGCATTATTAAATTAGTAAAAATATTAAATGTAACAGTTAGGCTTTCATGGCACTGTTAGACTATGATAATGTATTGTTACTTGATCTAAACGTTCGCTAACTTTCGACTAATATTTCAGCCAGTACCAGTCATCTTCTTTATAAAAGGTGACTTTGCCTGAGAAAGCAGTGCTGATCTCCATCTTCTCCAGAACACCTCTCAGAGCTGATTTCTCTGCTGCAGGGTGAAGGCATGTGGGCGCTCGACTCAACCAAACGCAGCTAAAACCTATAAATGTTGATATTGCTAAGCAGCGGTTCAGGCGTTGGTGAGGCGGTTTTGTTCGACGTGTTCAAAGGGAATGGGATGACACACTTATCCTCCCACAGTTTCCTGACGCGTAAATCCATACTGCATCCTCACTATTGAGACCACACAGACCATTAATTGACCCTCTAAGTAGTGTGTGTCCTGCCCAGCAGACACCATTAGAGGATATCCTGTGTAGTGTGCTGTACGGGGATCCAGATGAGCGTCTATTTTGGGACGAGAGACTGTTTTTGTGCTCTCTCTCTCTCTCTCTCTTTGTGTCTCCCTCCCCTCTCTCTCTCTCTCTCTCTCTCTCTCTCTCTCTCTCTCTCCGTCTCTCTCTCTCTCTCTCTCCCTCTCTCTCTCTCTCTCTCTCTCCGTCTCTCTCTCTCTCCCTCCCTCTCTCACTCTCTCTCTCTCTCTCTCTCTCTCTCTCTCTCCGTCTCCCTCCCTCTCTCTCTCTCTCTCTCTCTCTCTCCGTCTCCCTCCCTCCCTCCCTCCCTCTCTCACTCTCTCTCTCTCTCTCTCTCTCTCTCTCCACTCTCTCTCTCTCTCCCTCTCTCTCTCTCTCTCTCTCTCTCTCTCTCTCTCATTCATTCATAACTCGCAGTGGGCCGTTTCACAGGGACTCGTCTGCTGTGTGATTGACTCATTGTTTCGTTCTTTAGACTCAGTAAATAAACTCATCTGATCATGTAAATGTCGCCCCGGTGGTTTTCTTTCTAGTGCTCGGCTGGAGATTAGACCATGGCGTTTTTTAACCACTTTCCTGGCGATCTGAACTCGTCCTCATCGGATTGTGACTGGTCCCACGGGATGTTTTGGTGCTTTTACTGTTGTGTCCACACCTGTGGCAGCTCTAGAGATGTTCTGTATTATCAGAAAGAGCTGTTAGCAAACATACAGCTGTTATATTGACTGGATCCATTCACACACTAAAAAAAAAATATTTATATATATTTGTATATTTATATTTGTTTTAGCAACATTTAAATTAAATTTAGATGACAATTTATTATTATATACATATATATATTAAAAATTAAAAAATAAATATATATATATATATATATATATAATTTAAAAAAATATATATTATTAAAAAATTATATATATATATATATCATTTTTTTTTTTTTTTTTTTTTTAATTATGTAGCTAAAACAAATTGTTTGGAACCACTTTAAAAATACATTTAAAATTTACAAAATGTAAATTTAAATAATTAGTATGATTTTTTTATTGTTTCAACAGTTATTATCGTTGTAAATATAGGAAAGTTTTAACATTTTCATATTGTGATAACAAATGTTCCACCTTTCTCTCTTCTGACCAAATGTAATCAGTCTTTTAATATTTTCTTTCTTGATAAAATATAAATACTAGCTATTTCGCCATTTAAACCCCACTTTGTGGATATAGTGAAATAATCTGAACTCTTGTTTTTTACTTTGGGGTTATGTTAAATTATGTTTGGCCCATGCATTGACATCATTTTACCATCAAAAGCTGCCTAATAGTAGTCAAACTATATATTTTCAAGACCGATATATCGGCCGATATTTGTCATTTTCTAATTATCAGCATAGGCCAAGCATTTGGCCAGAAAATATTTAGCGTTTGTTTTTTAGTATCAGTGTTTCAAACTATTTACAGTTTAAGACATTTATTCCTTAAATGAGTGTGTAGGCGAGGTAGGGTGTAGAATGGATGCTGATGAGTCGTTTCATGAACGCATCTGCCTGAGTGCTGACTGCAGATAAGAGCGTTTGAACACTGTGACACTGGATTGGTTGCAAGCTCAGGAACAGTTGAGCGCTCAGTCATTTCTAACCGCACAAACCAACCACAGCTTGCTCAAGCAGAATGAAAGCGTTGTTTAACACACACACACACACACACACACAGTTGCTCAACGAGAGGCTACGTCATGCTGTGCACACACTGAACACACACTGAGCCACTGTGTGTCTGCTTACCTACATGAAAACGCTGCTGGTTTTAATGATGAACACAAACACATAAACGTTTCTGGACACTGATGTTGCACTTAATGTTTTGCATAAAGAAAATTAATAAAACATTAAGAATGCAATTAGTGTGATTAGTTAACATTCTTTAATATATTAGATAATGTGAAAAAGATGGTTCATTATTGGTAGACTTTAACTGAAATAAAAAACAATTACATTTATTTAACTGCTACCTAGTTTCTGAGCAAAGTTAGTGTTTTTCTATTTAGCTTGATGTACTAAAATAACTAAAACAGAACAGAAAGTTTGTAATAAAACAATATATATATATATTTAAAAATTAATAGTAATAATAATAATAATAAAAGACAAAAAAAACGAAAAACGTTAGAAAAACGTCATATAAATTCAAAATATTCATAAAAAACTTTATCTTTTGTGTGTGTGTGTGTGTGTGTGTGTGTGGTGTGTGTGTGTGTGTGTGTGTGTGTGTGTGTGTGTGTGTGTGTTTGTGTGTGTGTGTGTGTGTGTGTGTGTGTGTGTGTGTGTGTGTGTGTGTGTGTGTGTGTGTGTGTGTATATATATGGATGTCCCGATCAGATTTTTTGCCTCCGAGTCATTTGATTTTGCCGATACCGAGTCCCGATATGATACTTCTATAATACATAAAAAAAAGAATAAAGAAGAGGGGAAAAAAAAACAGATCCAGAATGTTCAATAAATTACATTTTGAAATATATTCAAATATAAAACAGCTATTTTAAATAGGCTAGTAAAAATATTTCTTTCTTTTTTTTTCTTTTTTGTTTTTGTTGCACTTTGGATCAAATAAATGCAGGCTTGGTGAACAGAAGGGACTTCTTTAAAAAAAAACATTAACAAGCTTACTGTTCAAACACTTCTGACTGGTAGTATAATCCACTTTAATTTTTTCTCTAACTTCTAGCTTTTTAATTGGCTTAGAAAATCTATAACTGCTGGACAATAACAGATAATAATGATTTGTTTAAATACTACAAACACTGTTTAACACACAAAGGCAGAATAGTTTGTATAGTGTAATAAATGCTATGTCAATTAGGCACTGCATTGTTCATATACTTTTATTTATCACCTGCTGTAGATTACTTGAAAACTATTTAATTGTCGTGATCGTATATTAATGTCTTCGTGTTTGCGTAAGTTTTCTGTTTTTCTGTGAAAACCACACCAATAGCTGGACGCTTTTGTCCATATTAGGAGTTTCCTGATATGACTATCAGCGCGAGAAGCTATATATATATATTAGGGATGGGCATTCCAAGCAAAAAAATTAAGGGTATTATTAGATTATTATTCGAAAATCGTCAAATAATTATCTGTGTGATAAACTGTTTAATTCAGAAGATAGGCTACCTTAACTCAACGTGCTGAACATATTAATATAATAACATCCGAATGAGTGCACTTATTATCATAACAGTCCATCGATTAGCATAAATGAATCTCCTTTTTGCAATTATATCACTTGGGTGATTTATACTGTATATAAACTGCGGTAATAAATAATATATGATTTTATGAAGTTTATTGTTGCTATATGGATGCTTAGTTTCACTTGGCCAAAATCTCATTATATAAACGATTAAGAGCTTATGCACAGGATATTTAAAACGTAAAAAAGTATTTTGGCTAGACGGCAAATAACCTTCTTCTCCGCTCTTCAAACACACAAAAACATTAGCGTTTACAGACATAGTGTTTGAGTAAAGAAAACGCTGTAGTATTCAGACATCAGTTATTAATTTACCCTTGCATTGCGAAAAAGTGGAGATCTGGCCACCAAACTTTGTTGCCACATTTTAATTAATTAATAATAAAATTATACATTTCATATTGTTTTTTTGCATTTTTTAAATATAACGCAGTTTAGATTTTAAACATTTAGATAATGTTTCATTAGCAACTAGAATAACAATCTACTTCTACATGCATTTATAATCATTATATATAATTTAAACATTTTAACAAATTAATAGAGTTTGACATTTTCACTTTACATTACACAATAAGTCAAATGTGAGAGTTTTTTACCTACTTTATAATGAATCAATAATCTCCATTCTTCATTCAGGTTGAGAGCTCACACAAAAACAAAGGCGGGATTTATCACACGAACCAATCACATTCGATCATAACCGATCATATCCAATCATAACCAATTATATCTAATTATAGCACGGTTGAGCCTCTGCCTATTATTATTTATGAATAAAATAAGAGCAGCACAACAAAAGGTAACATTATGTACAAGTATATATATGTGGTGACAATATTGCAATTTTTATATACAATTTATTTTCCTTTGAAAGTTTAAAATATACTTTATTGTCAGAAGATAATGCATGTATTTCACAATGCACAAAATTGATAGTGGTTATAAAATAGCTTCAGTTTGTATTTGGGTGTGAAATATGAATATATATTTACACTTTTTGCTTTTTTATTAGGTCTATATTAGACTTTAGTTTTAATTTAAATTTTTTTATGCTTATTTGGTTAAGTTTTTGCTTTTTGCTTTAGTTTATTTATTTTTAGTACTTTATCCAAAAATGAGAAATGTTGACTTGGCACCTAGCTGAAATAAAACAAGTTTAAGTGTGTTTTTGTTTTGTTTAGTTTTTTTATTTCAATGTAATGTTTATGACATTTAATTTCAAATATTTACAAGTTTTTATGGTTTTACTTTTATTTATTTAAGGATTCTTAGGATAATAATCCAGAAATTGCTAATAAGTTTTACAAATTATTTTACAGAATCTGCAAATACTATATACTTGCTTTTTAAAAATCATTTTTTAATGGTGTGGTTTTAATAGTTTTAAATCCTTCTGTAATATTTATCAGTAATTTGCATGAGCTTCGTGTAAACGTTGTAGTGTTTCAAGACCTGATTGCAATGAGGAAGAAGTGCTGTGATGAGGATCTCTTCAGCGCTTGAGTGATCTGCAGCTGAAGCGTCTTCCGTTCTCTCGAGCTCCAGTGTTTCTCTGCAGGTCTCTGGGGAGATGAGTGGGCCGTGTCCACGTCACTGCACTATTTCTGCATTCAGACGCTTCTCTTTCTCTCCGCTGCTCCTAATCTCTTCCTCCGGCGAGAGAATACAGGCTAGCCTTTTTTGGAAAGGGACGCCTCTGCTGGAATCCCCCTTCCGGGACGCTGGCGGAGATATTTGTTTTAATTAAAGGGTTTTGAGCATTCGAGTCTCATTTGTGCCGTTTATGTACATTATGTGATGTTGCTTTTGTAAGCTGTGTACATTTTGGACCTTTTTTTTTTTTCAGAAAACAAGTCTAAGGAATGCAAAAACTTTGAATTTCATTATCTTAAAATGCTCAGAATGCAGATAGAAACGTATAATTCTAAAGCGATGATATATATATATAGAATCATTATATTTTATTTTATTTTATATTATATGAAATTTATTCTAAAATAAAAACAATATATAAAATAATATGTATTTTATTAAATGTATATTATATTTATATTAAATTTGTTTTATCTAATATTATATTAAAATTGTATTTTTTATTATATTTAAATTTATTATAAAATAAAAAAATATAATATAAAATATATTATATTTTATTTTATATAAAATTTCTTCTATTTTATATTAAATGTATTATGTTTTCTTTCATATTTAATTAAATTTGTATTATATTTTATTAATTGTTTATTATAATTTATTTATTGTATTATATTGTTTTATTTTATATTTTATTAAATGTATTATATTTTATTTTATATAAAAATTATATTGTATTATTTTGTTATATTATATTATTTTTTTAACTAAAACTAAAACCATACAAATTTGCTACTTGAAATAAAATGAAGGTTAACTAAAATAAAATTCAAAATGCAATAAATTATATTATATTTATATTAAATGTATTATGTTTTCTTTAATATTTAATTACATTTTTATTATAATTTATTTATTGTATTATATTGTTTTATTTTATATTTTATTCAATGTATTATATTTTTATTGATTTTTTTTTTATATTATATTATTTTATTTTACTTTCAGTTAACTAAAACTAACATAAAAGTTTGCTACTTGAAATAAAAAAAAGGTTAACTGAAATAAAATTCAAAATGCAATAAAACGAGGCAATATTTCTTAATTTCATTTAGATTTAACAATGCACTAAATTAACTAAAAGTGAAGTAAAAATTATCTATATAACTGTTTGAAACACAAAAGTAATCTGTTAACAACAAGAGGGACTGCTAATAAAATAAATAGTAAAGACAGAAATAGCTGAAAGATTATAAGGACGAGGCAGACGAGTAGAGAGTAAAGATTGAGCTTTATTGAAATCTCATCTTTAGTCGTATATAATTTTTTTTAATTGAGAAAATAAAATTAACAAGTTTTAGAAAATGTGCTCATTCGGACTCATATTTCCAGCACGGCTCAGGTGTTAAAGGTTAAGTTTTGTCGTTCTCATGTCATGAGAATAATGTCTCAATGCATGTAATGCTCAGATTAGCTTTCACCATAGTTTCCTAAAGCAAAATCGATCTGTTTTCACTGAAGTGTTCACGGTTTCGTCAGTTCTGTCCGGCTCTGGATTCTTGAGCTGGGAATGCTGGGATGATTCCCACACAACATTCCTGTGTGCAAATATC
>NW_020523353.1:0-21737 GCF_003368295.1 Carassius auratus
TGAACGCAGCGCCTTAGACCGTGGCAGAAGACTGAAGTCTCTGTCTGCAGCCAAAGGATAGGTCTGTCAGAAGTGGGATTCGAACCCACGCCTCCAGGGGAGACTGCGACCTGAACGCAGCGCCTTAGACCGCTCGGCCATCCTGACACCCTTGCCTGGCTAGAGATGCCCTGTTCGAGCCACACCTGAAACCAGGGACCTAGAAGCTACTTTATCTCTGTTCGGGCCCCCTCTAGCCCACGGGCCTCGTTGGCGCAGTTAGGCAGCGCGTCAGTCTCATAATCTGAAGGTCGTGAGTTCGAGCCTCACACGGGGCAGTGGTGCTTTTTTTCTGATAACTGAGAGAGCTTAGACCAGGGGTATCAAACTAAATTCCTTTAGGGCCCGAGCCCTGTAGAGTGTTGTTCCAACCCTTCTCAAAACACAAGGCGTGTAGTTTTCAAATGAGCCCGAAGGGCATGATGGTTGGATCAGGTGTGTTCAATCAGGCTTGAATCTAAACTCTGCAGGTCTCCGGCCTTCCGGGGACTGAGTTTGACACCCGTGGCTCAGAAAGACAGAGTGAGGTTCTCTGTCCCCTTTCGTGTGGGTTTCCCTGTGTCTCCTGGGGCAAAAGGCCACAGCTCCTCTTCAGGGCAGGTGAAATGATGCTTTGTGGAAAACTGTGAGGTTCCAGGTAAATTCCCTGAATCTCATCCAGCGACATTGCGTGTAGGCCCGTGCAATCCTTTTATTTACAATGAAGTCAAAATTCTGCATTCATGCTGGCTAATGCTACACGAAGGCAGTAATGGCATCCCTCTCATATTCATGTAACACGTGGCCACGTCCTCCTGAGGTTTTGTGAAGTTTCAAAGGCCATATTGCTGCACTGGCCCGGTCCTGAAGATTTGCCTTGTACAACGTTCGGAAGATTAGACCCTTCCGATCAGAGCAGGCCACACAACTCCTTGTCCAAGCTCTCTGTTTTCTCCAGACCGGACTACTGTTACGCTCCCTTGGCGGGTCTTCCGGCACGTACTATCAAGCCTCTGCAACTGATCCAGGATGCAGCAGCGAGAGTGGTCTTCAACGAGCCAAAGAAAGCCCACGTCACACCTCTCTTCATAATTTTGCACTGGCTACCAATAGCTGTTCGCATCAGATTCAAGGTACTGATGTTTGCCTACAAGATAACCACTGGCTCTGCAGCAACATACCTAAAGTCGCTGGTTCAGAACTATGCTTGCTTTCTGCAAGTGAACGATGCCTCGTGGTGCCATCCCAAAGAGGCACAAAATCACTCTCAAGGACCTTTTCCTGGACTGTTCCCAGCTGGTGGATCTGCTTGCCTATCTCAATTCGAGCAGCGGAGGCTTTAACCATTTTCAAAAAGTGTCTAAAAACTCATCCTTGCCTTCAACGCCTGCCCAATTAATACTAGCATCTGCCTAATGCGTTGTTTTGTCAAAGTTAACGCCCTGCTGGCCCAACGTGGCAGAAGACTGAAGTCTCTGTCTGCAGCCAAAGGATAGGTCTGTCAGAAGTGGGATTCGAACCCACGCCTCCAGGGGAGACTGCGACCTGAACGCAGCGCCTTAGACCGCTCGGCCATCCTGACACCCTTGCCTGGCTAGAGATGCCCTGTTCGAGCCACACCTGAAACCAGGGACCTAGAAGCTACTTTATCTCTGTTCGGGCCCCCTCTAGCCCACGGGCCTCGTTGGCGCAGTTAGGCAGCGCGTCAGTCTCATAATCTGAAGGTCGTGAGTTCGAGCCTCACACGGGGCAGGGTGGTGCTTTTTTTCTGATAACTGAGAGAGCTTAGACCAGGGGTATCAAACTAAATTCCTTTAGGGCCCGAGCCCTGTAGAGTGTTGTTCCAACCCTTCTCAAAAACACAAGGCGTGTAGTTTTCAAATGAGCCCGAAGGGCATGATTGGTTGGATCAGGTGTGTTCAATCAGGCTTGAATCTAAACTCTGCAGGTCTCCGGCCTTCCGGGGACTGAGTTTGACACCCGTGGCTCAGAAAGACAGAGTGAGGTTCTCTGTCCCCTTTCGTGTGGGTTTCCCTGTGTCTCCTGGGGGCAAAAGGCCACAGCTCCTCTTCAGGGCAGGTGAAATGATGCTTTGTGGAAAACTGTGAGGTTCCAGGTAAATTCCCTGAATCTCATCCAGCGACATTGCGTGTAGGCCCGTGCAATCCTTTTATTTACAATGAAGTCAAAATTCTGCATTCATGCTGGCTAATGCTACACGAAGGCAGTAATGGCATCCCTCTCATATTCATGTAACACGTGGCCACGTCCTCCTGAGGTTTTGTGAAGTTTCAAAGGCCATATTGCTGCACTGGCCCGGTCCTGAAGATTTGCCTTGTACAACGTTCGGAAGATTAGACCCTTCCGATCAGAGCAGGCCACACAACTCCTTGTCCAAGCTCTCTGTTTTCTCCAGACCGGACTACTGTTACGCTCCCTTGGCGGGTCTTCCGGCACGTACTATCAAGCCTCTGCAACTGATCCAGGATGCAGCAGCGAGAGTGGTCTTCAACGAGCCAAAGAAAGCCCACGTCACACCTCTCTTCATAATTTTGCACTGGCTACCAATAGCTGTTCGCATCAGATTCAAGGTACTGATGTTTGCCTACAAGATAACCACTGGCTCTGCAGCAACATACCTAAAGTCGCTGGTTCAGAACTATGCTTGCTTTCTGCAAGTGAACGATGCCTCGTGGTGCCATCCCAAAGAGGCACAAAATCACTCTCAAGGACCTTTTCCTGGACTGTTCCCAGCTGGTGGATCTGCTTGCCTATCTCAATTCGAGCAGCGGAGGCTTTAACCATTTTCAAAAAGTGTCTAAAAACTCATCCTTGCCTTCAACGCCTGCCCAATTAATACTAGCATCTGCCTAATGCGTTGTTTTGTCAAAGTTAACGCCCTGCTGGCCCAACGTGGCAGAAGACTGAAGTCTCTGTCTGCAGCCAAAGGATAGGTCTGTCAGAAGTGGGATTCGAACCCACGCCTCCAGGGGAGACTGCGACCTGAACGCTAGCTGACGAAGGATAGTCCGACATAATTTCAGAAATGTTGAGCAATGTCGAACTGCGCAGCCAATCGCATCGAAGCGCTATGACATTTGGACCAATCGCGTCGAAGCGCCTTAACATTTCCAGCCAATCAAAAAGCGCAATTTATAACATTATCTTGACATTCGTGACATTTGACCAATCAGAGAGCAGGGGGATTTCGACGGCACGTTTCCGCGTCTCACCGCTAGGTGGAGGGGTCAGCGCTTCTAGTCAGGTGTCAATCAAGTTGCCGAACCGTGCCGAAGGTGTACGAAAGAATGACATCATCCTCAGGGGGCGTGTCAGAGGTAAAAAAGGTTAATTACTCAAGTTTGTGACCTATGACAAGGGTCATTGTCGCGTAGTTCGACATAAAAAGTGGTACGAGATTTGTCAATGGGTGAGTGTTTGTTACCTTTGCATTATAGATGTATAAAAATAAAAAATAATCGTAATCGAACATTATTAGTATCTTGGTTTAGTGTATTTGCATAAGAGAACAACACATCAGGCTTCAGAACAAACATTTACCTGGTCCCATTCATTTGAACGATGTAATGTGATGGTTGTGTTATGTTATGGCTTTCAACAGTGCAAACCAGAGTGTGTAATAATTGTTTATAGACATTTATGTAATGTTGCAGGTATTTTAAGAAATGTTCCTGTCTTGTATCTTTCTCCTCTAAATAGAGATACCAGTTGTAACATTATATATAAGATAAATGGGACTTGTGTCCTAGAAATGAATGAATGAATGAATAAATATATGAATTTAATGAAGTATTTTATGCTCTCTTAAGGGACTCACTTGTATTGTGCATTATATTTGTTATAATGCTTACAGATAGAGAAATGTCAGATGCTGTCTCGTGGCCAAACAACCTTGCTTGGAGGTGTGCTGAAATGCATGTTTTTTATTAGTATCATTAGTATATTTACTGAAAAGGTTTCTTTCTGAATTATGTATTAAGGTTTTTTTTTTTTTTTTTTTCGTCTTAAGCCTCTACTGGACCAGCACAAAGGGTGGTGGATTTTTGATTTACCAAACCAAGATTTACTGGCTCTCACATTGCTGCAGCAAAGCCAAATCTTAGTGTGGTCAGGAGACCTTCTCAGGTTGAAGACCAACCCAGCGCAGCAGTGTCTTGTGCCTCTATACCAAGCAGTACTGTCTCTGTAAGTAATGGCATAATGTATAAAGTATTCTATAAAGGCACTTTTCACGTTCCATTCTGTACGAATTATTAAACTTGTTCAATTTTTCTTTTAATACCAGAAAACCATATTTTTGTCGATGTTTCAGGGTGTGCCAGTGTTCCAGGGTCTACAAATGGTTCAAAGACTGTCAGCGGTCCATAGGATGCCACTGTTACAGCCTATTTTGCAGAGCACCAATTCACAACCAGCTCCACAAACCATGCCCAAGAGACCCTACAAGGCAAACACTTGCAGGAAGTGTGGAAAATTCAAAACCAGTGCAACGGGACATAGCCAGTACAGGGGCAAGGTGTATATACTGTCCACAGACTGAGAACATTACAAAAGAAAAGTGGTTAGAGTAAATCCGGAGAACCTTCTCCCAAATAATGTATACACTGTATATTTTTATTTATTGTTGTGTGTATATAGTTGTTTAAATATAGTTCACTATTGTTAATATTTGTGTCTAACATTATTTTATTTAACTTGCTTTTTTAATCCTATTTAACTTTTACTTTTACCTTTTTAATTTATTGTTTGAAAACTTCATTTAATATTCATTACTTTTCTGTTAGCATAATTGTAAAATAAATAAAAAAACAAATTGAGAAATGTGTTTTGATTTCTACATTTATTTTCCTTTTATTTCCCTTTTAATTTTTTTTTTTGAAAACTTATATAAATTTAATTTGTTTAATATTCATTACTGTTATGTTGGCATAATTGTAAAAAAAAAAAAAGAGAATGATTGCTTTTTTATTTGTACTTTATTAAACATTTCATCAGTACACTGCAACAATAGAACGTATTCCTATAAAAAGATAATTTGCACTTTGTCATTTGTCACAGACATTTTTAAGCATAATAATGACTATTTTTGCATCCTTTTTTAATTAAAAATGACAGATTTAAAGGTGTCTTGAATGAATGTAACCTTAAAAAAAATCTGATTTAATATCAATAGAATCACAACTAATAACATGCTTAAAATAAATATGAATACAACTACACATAATAACATGCTTAATAACAAAAATAATACAACAACTACTAAATAACTAATAATAACAAAACACATTTCCATTGGTGTATTAAAATGTAATAAAAAAATATCAAACAAGCACATATATACATTTAATTAACCTTGAAACTTCATTTATTTAAAGCAATTAACAATAAAACAAAAAGTTGTCTTTAGCTGGATTCGAACCCGGGTCGAGGGGAGCACCTGCAATAGAAAACAGTGTAATATAAATGCGCGAATTTACCGCAAGAAGAAACCGGAAGATGTATCACTGCGCGCATGCTAAGGAAGATCCGTCTTTGAACATCAAATTTCACCCTTTCTTTTCTTCATTTTTTCTTTCTCTTCTTCCCCTTCTCTTTTCTTCCTTCCCTTTCTTCCCTCTTCCCCGTCTTTGACGGACTATTGTTCCCCAGCTTGAACGCAGCGCCTTAGACCGCTCGGCCATCCTGACACCCTTGCCTGGCTAGAGATGCCCTGTTCGAGCCACACCTGAAACCAGGGACCTAGAAGCTACTTTATCTCTGTTCGGGCCCCCTCTAGCCCACGGGCCTCGTTGGCGCAGTTAGGCAGCGCGTCAGTCTCATAATCTGAAGGTCGTGAGTTCGAGCCTCACACGGGGCAGGGTGGTGCTTTTTTTCTGATAACTGAGAGAGCTTAGACCAGGGGTATCAAACTAAATTCCTTTAGGGCCCGAGCCCTGTAGAGTGTTGTTCCAACCCTTCTCAAAAACACAAGGCGTGTAGTTTTCAAATGAGCCCGAAGGGCATGATTGGTTGGATCAGGTGTGTTCAATCAGGCTTGAATCTAAACTCTGCAGGTCTCCGGCCTTCCGGGGACTGAGTTTGACACCCGTGGCTCAGAAAGACAGAGTGAGGTTCTCTGTCCCCTTTCGTGTGGGTTTCCCTGTGTCTCCTGGGGGCAAAAGGCCACAGCTCCTCTTCAGGGCAGGTGAAATGATGCTTTGTGGAAAACTGTGAGGTTCCAGGTAAATTCCCTGAATCTCATCCAGCGACATTGCGTGTAGGCCCGTGCAATCCTTTTATTTACAATGAAGTCAAAATTCTGCATTCATGCTGGCTAATGCTACACGAAGGCAGTAATGGCATCCCTCTCATATTCATGTAACACGTGGCCACGTCCTCCTGAGGTTTTGTGAAGTTTCAAAGGCCATATTGCTGCACTGGCCCGGTCCTGAAGATTTGCCTTGTACAACGTTCGGAAGATTAGACCCTTCCGATCAGAGCAGGCCACACAACTCCTTGTCCAAGCTCTCTGTTTTCTCCAGACCGGACTACTGTTACGCTCCCTTGGCGGGTCTTCCGGCACGTACTATCAAGCCTCTGCAACTGATCCAGGATGCAGCAGCGAGAGTGGTCTTCAACGAGCCAAAGAAAGCCCACGTCACACCTCTCTTCATAATTTTGCACTGGCTACCAATAGCTGTTCGCATCAGATTCAAGGTACTGATGTTTGCCTACAAGATAACCACTGGCTCTGCAGCAACATACCTAAAGTCGCTGGTTCAGAACTATGCTTGCTTTCTGCAAGTGAACGATGCCTCGTGGTGCCATCCCAAAGAGGCACAAAATCACTCTCAAGGACCTTTTCCTGGACTGTTCCCAGCTGGTGGATCTGCTTGCCTATCTCAATTCGAGCAGCGGAGGCTTTAACCATTTTCAAAAAGTGTCTAAAAACTCATCCTTGCCTTCAACGCCTGCCCAATTAATACTAGCATCTGCCTAATGCGTTGTTTTGTCAAAGTTAACGCCCTGCTGGCCCAACGTGGCAGAAGACTGAAGTCTCTGTCTGCAGCCAAAGGATAGGTCTGTCAGAAGTGGGATTCGAACCCACGCCTCCAGGGGAGACTGCGACCTGAACGCAGCGCCTTAGACCGCTCGGCCATCCTGACACCCTTGCCTGGCTAGAGATGCCCTGTTCGAGCCACACCTGAAACCAGGGACCTAGAAGCTACTTTATCTCTGTTCGGGCCCCCTCTAGCCCACGGGCCTCGTTGGCGCAGTTAGGCAGCGCGTCAGTCTCATAATCTGAAGGTCGTGAGTTCGAGCCTCACACGGGGCAGGGTGGTGCTTTTTTTCTGATAACTGAGAGAGCTTAGACCAGGGGTATCAAACTAAATTCCTTTAGGGCCCGAGCCCTGTAGAGTGTTGTTCCAACCCTTCTCAAAAACACAAGGCGTGTAGTTTTCAAATGAGCCCGAAGGGCATGATTGGTTGGATCAGGTGTGTTCAATCAGGCTTGAATCTAAACTCTGCAGGTCTCCGGCCTTCCGGGGACTGAGTTTGACACCCGTGGCTCAGAAAGACAGAGTGAGGTTCTCTGTCCCCTTTCGTGTGGGTTTCCCTGTGTCTCCTGGGGGCAAAAGGCCACAGCTCCTCTTCAGGGCAGGTGAAATGATGCTTTGTGGAAAACTGTGAGGTTCCAGGTAAATTCCCTGAATCTCATCCAGCGACATTGCGTGTAGGCCCGTGCAATCCTTTTATTTACAATGAAGTCAAAATTCTGCATTCATGCTGGCTAATGCTACACGAAGGCAGTAATGGCATCCCTCTCATATTCATGTAACACGTGGCCACGTCCTCCTGAGGTTTTGTGAAGTTTCAAAGGCCATATTGCTGCACTGGCCCGGTCCTGAAGATTTGCCTTGTACAACGTTCGGAAGATTAGACCCTTCCGATCAGAGCAGGCCACACAACTCCTTGTCCAAGCTCTCTGTTTTCTCCAGACCGGACTACTGTTACGCTCCCTTGGCGGGTCTTCCGGCACGTACTATCAAGCCTCTGCAACTGATCCAGGATGCAGCAGCGAGAGTGGTCTTCAACGAGCCAAAGAAAGCCCACGTCACACCTCTCTTCATAATTTTGCACTGGCTACCAATAGCTGTTCGCATCAGATTCAAGGTACTGATGTTTGCCTACAAGATAACCACTGGCTCTGCAGCAACATACCTAAAGTCGCTGGTTCAGAACTATGCTTGCTTTCTGCAAGTGAACGATGCCTCGTGGTGCCATCCCAAAGAGGCACAAAATCACTCTCAAGGACCTTTTCCTGGACTGTTCCCAGCTGGTGGATCTGCTTGCCTATCTCAATTCGAGCAGCGGAGGCTTTAACCATTTTCAAAAAGTGTCTAAAAACTCATCCTTGCCTTCAACGCCTGCCCAATTAATACTAGCATCTGCCTAATGCGTTGTTTTGTCAAAGTTAACGCCCTGCTGGCCCAACGTGGCAGAAGACTGAAGTCTCTGTCTGCAGCCAAAGGATAGGTCTGTCAGAAGTGGGATTCGAACCCACGCCTCCAGGGGAGACTGCGACCTGAACGCAGCGCCTTAGACCGCTCGGCCATCCTGACACCCTTGCCTGGCTAGAGATGCCCTGTTCGAGCCACACCTGAAACCAGGGACCTAGAAGCTACTTTATCTCTGTTCGGGCCCCCTCTAGCCCACGGGCCTCGTTGGCGCAGTTAGGCAGCGCGTCAGTCTCATAATCTGAAGGTCGTGAGTTCGAGCCTCACACGGGGCAGGGTGGTGCTTTTTTTCTGATAACTGAGAGAGCTTAGACCAGGGGTATCAAACTAAATTCCTTTAGGGCCCGAGCCCTGTAGAGTGTTGTTCCAACCCTTCTCAAAAACACAAGGCGTGTAGTTTTCAAATGAGCCCGAAGGGCATGATTGGTTGGATCAGGTGTGTTCAATCAGGCTTGAATCTAAACTCTGCAGGTCTCCGGCCTTCCGGGGACTGAGTTTGACACCCGTGGCTCAGAAAGACAGAGTGAGGTTCTCTGTCCCCTTTCGTGTGGGTTTCCCTGTGTCTCCTGGGGGCAAAAGGCCACAGCTCCTCTTCAGGGCAGGTGAAATGATGCTTTGTGGAAAACTGTGAGGTTCCAGGTAAATTCCCTGAATCTCATCCAGCGACATTGCGTGTAGGCCCGTGCAATCCTTTTATTTACAATGAAGTCAAAATTCTGCATTCATGCTGGCTAATGCTACACGAAGGCAGTAATGGCATCCCTCTCATATTCATGTAACACGTGGCCACGTCCTCCTGAGGTTTTGTGAAGTTTCAAAGGCCATATTGCTGCACTGGCCCGGTCCTGAAGATTTGCCTTGTACAACGTTCGGAAGATTAGACCCTTCCGATCAGAGCAGGCCACACAACTCCTTGTCCAAGCTCTCTGTTTTCTCCAGACCGGACTACTGTTACGCTCCCTTGGCGGGTCTTCCGGCACGTACTATCAAGCCTCTGCAACTGATCCAGGATGCAGCAGCGAGAGTGGTCTTCAACGAGCCAAAGAAAGCCCACGTCACACCTCTCTTCATAATTTTGCACTGGCTACCAATAGCTGTTCGCATCAGATTCAAGGTACTGATGTTTGCCTACAAGATAACCACTGGCTCTGCAGCAACATACCTAAAGTCGCTGGTTCAGAACTATGCTTGCTTTCTGCAAGTGAACGATGCCTCGTGGTGCCATCCCAAAGAGGCACAAAATCACTCTCAAGGACCTTTTCCTGGACTGTTCCCAGCTGGTGGATCTGCTTGCCTATCTCAATTCGAGCAGCGGAGGCTTTAACCATTTTCAAAAAGTGTCTAAAAACTCATCCTTGCCTTCAACGCCTGCCCAATTAATACTAGCATCTGCCTAATGCGTTGTTTTGTCAAAGTTAACGCCCTGCTGGCCCAACGTGGCAGAAGACTGAAGTCTCTGTCTGCAGCCAAAGGATAGGTCTGTCAGAAGTGGGATTCGAACCCACGCCTCCAGGGGAGACTGCGACCTGAACGCAGCGCCTTAGACCGCTCGGCCATCCTGACACCCTTGCCTGGCTAGAGATGCCCTGTTCGAGCCACACCTGAAACCAGGGACCTAGAAGCTACTTTATCTCTGTTCGGGCCCCCTCTAGCCCACGGGCCTCGTTGGCGCAGTTAGGCAGCGCGTCAGTCTCATAATCTGAAGGTCGTGAGTTCGAGCCTCACACGGGGCAGGGTGGTGCTTTTTTTCTGATAACTGAGAGAGCTTAGACCAGGGGTATCAAACTAAATTCCTTTAGGGCCCGAGCCCTGTAGAGTGTTGTTCCAACCCTTCTCAAAAACACAAGGCGTGTAGTTTTCAAATGAGCCCGAAGGGCATGATTGGTTGGATCAGGTGTGTTCAATCAGGCTTGAATCTAAACTCTGCAGGTCTCCGGCCTTCCGGGGACTGAGTTTGACACCCGTGGCTCAGAAAGACAGAGTGAGGTTCTCTGTCCCCTTTCGTGTGGGTTTCCCTGTGTCTCCTGGGGGCAAAAGGCCACAGCTCCTCTTCAGGGCAGGTGAAATGATGCTTTGTGGAAAACTGTGAGGTTCCAGGTAAATTCCCTGAATCTCATCCAGCGACATTGCGTGTAGGCCCGTGCAATCCTTTTATTTACAATGAAGTCAAAATTCTGCATTCATGCTGGCTAATGCTACACGAAGGCAGTAATGGCATCCCTCTCATATTCATGTAACACGTGGCCACGTCCTCCTGAGGTTTTGTGAAGTTTCAAAGGCCATATTGCTGCACTGGCCCGGTCCTGAAGATTTGCCTTGTACAACGTTCGGAAGATTAGACCCTTCCGATCAGAGCAGGCCACACAACTCCTTGTCCAAGCTCTCTGTTTTCTCCAGACCGGACTACTGTTACGCTCCCTTGGCGGGTCTTCCGGCACGTACTATCAAGCCTCTGCAACTGATCCAGGATGCAGCAGCGAGAGTGGTCTTCAACGAGCCAAAGAAAGCCCACGTCACACCTCTCTTCATAATTTTGCACTGGCTACCAATAGCTGTTCGCATCAGATTCAAGGTACTGATGTTTGCCTACAAGATAACCACTGGCTCTGCAGCAACATACCTAAAGTCGCTGGTTCAGAACTATGCTTGCTTTCTGCAAGTGAACGATGCCTCGTGGTGCCATCCCAAAGAGGCACAAAATCACTCTCAAGGACCTTTTCCTGGACTGTTCCCAGCTGGTGGATCTGCTTGCCTATCTCAATTCGAGCAGCGGAGGCTTTAACCATTTTCAAAAAGTGTCTAAAAACTCATCCTTGCCTTCAACGCCTGCCCAATTAATACTAGCATCTGCCTAATGCGTTGTTTTGTCAAAGTTAACGCCCTGCTGGCCCAACGTGGCAGAAGACT
Organism: Carassius auratus; assembly: GCF_003368295.1. Taxonomy (NCBI): domain Eukaryota; kingdom Metazoa; phylum Chordata; class Actinopteri; order Cypriniformes; family Cyprinidae; genus Carassius; species Carassius auratus. The sequence goes on from NW_020523353.1 coordinate 11,445, forward strand.
GAAGTCTCTGTCTGCAGCCAAAGGATAGGTCTGTCAGAAGTGGGATTCGAACCCACGCCTCCAGGGGAGACTGCGACCTGAACGCAGCGCCTTAGACCGCTCGGCCATCCTGACACCCTTGCCTGGCTAGAGATGCCCTGTTCGAGCCACACCTGAAACCAGGGACCTAGAAGCTACTTTATCTCTGTTCGGGCCCCCTCTAGCCCACGGGCCTCGTTGGCGCAGTTAGGCAGCGCGTCAGTCTCATAATCTGAAGGTCGTGAGTTCGAGCCTCACACGGGGCAGGGTGGTGCTTTTTTTCTGATAACTGAGAGAGCTTAGACCAGGGGTATCAAACTAAATTCCTTTAGGGCCCGAGCCCTGTAGAGTGTTGTTCCAACCCTTCTCAAAAACACAAGGCGTGTAGTTTTCAAATGAGCCTGAAGGGCATGATTGGTTGGATCAGGTGTGTTCAATCAGGCTTGAATCTAAACTCTGCAGGTCTCCGGCCTTCCGGGGACTGAGTTTGACACCCGTGGCTCAGAAAGACAGAGTGAGGTTCTCTGTCCCCTTTCGTGTGGGTTTCCCTGTGTCTCCTGGGGGCAAAAGGCCACAGCTCCTCTTCAGGGCAGGTGAAATGATGCTTTGTGGAAAACTGTGAGGTTCCAGGTAAATTCCCTGAATCTCATCCAGCGACATTGCGTGTAGGCCCGTGCAATCCTTTTATTTACAATGAAGTCAAAATTCTGCATTCATGCTGGCTAATGCTACACGAAGGCAGTAATGGCATCCCTCTCATATTCATGTAACACGTGGCCACGTCCTCCTGAGGTTTTGTGAAGTTTCAAAGGCCATATTGCTGCACTGGCCCGGTCCTGAAGATTTGCCTTGTACAACGTTCGGAAGATTAGACCCTTCCGATCAGAGCAGGCCACACAACTCCTTGTCCAAGCTCTCTGTTTTCTCCAGACCGGACTACTGTTACGCTCCCTTGGCGGGTCTTCCGGCACGTACTATCAAGCCTCTGCAACTGATCCAGGATGCAGCAGCGAGAGTGGTCTTCAACGAGCCAAAGAAAGCCCACGTCACACCTCTCTTCATAATTTTGCACTGGCTACCAATAGCTGTTCGCATCAGATTCAAGGTACTGATGTTTGCCTACAAGATAACCACTGGCTCTGCAGCAACATACCTAAAGTCGCTGGTTCAGAACTATGCTTGCTTTCTGCAAGTGAACGATGCCTCGTGGTGCCATCCCAAAGAGGCACAAAATCACTCTCAAGGACCTTTTCCTGGACTGTTCCCAGCTGGTGGATCTGCTTGCCTATCTCAATTCGAGCAGCGGAGGCTTTAACCATTTTCAAAAAGTGTCTAAAAACTCATCCTTGCCTTCAACGCCTGCCCAATTAATACTAGCATCTGCCTAATGCGTTGTTTTGTCAAAGTTAACGCCCTGCTGGCCCAACGTGGCAGAAGACTGAAGTCTCTGTCTGCAGCCAAAGGATAGGTCTGTCAGAAGTGGGATTCGAACCCACGCCTCCAGGGGAGACTGCGACCTGAACGCAGCGCCTTAGACCGCTCGGCCATCCTGACACCCTTGCCTGGCTAGAGATGCCCTGTTCGAGCCACACCTGAAACCAGGGACCTAGAAGCTACTTTATCTCTGTTCGGGCCCCCTCTAGCCCACGGGCCTCGTTGGCGCAGTTAGGCAGCGCGTCAGTCTCATAATCTGAAGGTCGTGAGTTCGAGCCTCACACGGGGCAGGGTGGTGCTTTTTTTCTGATAACTGAGAGAGCTTAGACCAGGGGTATCAAACTAAATTCCTTTAGGGCCCGAGCCCTGTAGAGTGTTGTTCCAACCCTTCTCCAAAACACAAGGCGTGTAGTTTTCAAATGAGCCCGAAGGGCATGATTGGTTGGATCAGGTGTGTTCAATCAGGCTTGAATCTAAACTCTGCAGGTCTCCGGCCTTCCGGGGACTGAGTTTGACACCCGTGGCTCAGAAAGACAGAGTGAGGTTCTCTGTCCCCTTTCGTGTGGGTTTCCCTGTGTCTCCTGGGGGCAAAAGGCCACAGCTCCTCTTCAGGGCAGGTGAAATGATGCTTTGTGGAAAACTGTGAGGTTCCAGGTAAATTCCCTGAATCTCATCCAGCGACATTGCGTGTAGGCCCGTGCAATCCTTTTATTTACAATGAAGTCAAAATTCTGCATTCATGCTGGCTAATGCTACACGAAGGCAGTAATAGCATCCCTCTCATATTCATGTAACACGTGGCCACGTCCTCCTGAGGTTTTGTGAAGTTTCAAAGGCCATATTGCTGCACTGGCCCGGTCCTGAAGATTTGCCTTGTACAACGTTCGGAAGATTAGACCCTTCCGATCAGAGCAGGCCACACAACTCCTTGTCCAAGCTCTCTGTTTTCTCCAGACCGGACTACTGTTACGCTCCCTTGGCGGGTCTTCCGGCACGTACTATCAAGCCTCTGCAACTGATCCAGGATGCAGCAGCGAGAGTGGTCTTCAACGAGCCAAAGAAAGCCCACGTCACACCTCTCTTCATAATTTTGCACTGGCTACCAATAGCTGTTCGCATCAGATTCAAGGTACTGATGTTTGCCTACAAGATAACCACTGGCTCTGCAGCAACATACCTAAAGTCGCTGGTTCAGAACTATGCTTGCTTTCTGCAAGTGAACGATGCCTCGTGGTGCCATCCCAAAGAGGCACAAAATCACTCTCAAGGACCTTTTCCTGGACTGTTCCCAGCTGGTGGATCTGCTTGCCTATCTCAATTCGAGCAGCGGAGGCTTTAACCATTTTCAAAAAGTGTCTAAAAACTCATCCTTGCCTTCAACGCCTGCCCAATTAATACTAGCATCTGCCTAATGCGTTGTTTTGTCAAAGTTAACGCCCTGCTGGCCCAACGTGGCAGAAGACTGAAGTCTCTGTCTGCAGCCAAAGGATAGGTCTGTCAGAAGTGGGATTCGAACCCACGCCTCCAGGGGAGACTGCGACCTGAACGCAGCGCCTTAGACCGCTCGGCCATCCTGACACCCTTGCCTGGCTAGAGATGCCCTGTTCGAGCCACACCTGAAACCAGGGACCTAGAAGCTACTTTATCTCTGTTCGGGCCCCCTCTAGCCCACGGGCCTCGTTGGCGCAGTTAGGCAGCGCGTCAGTCTCATAATCTGAAGGTCGTGAGTTCGAGCCTCACACGGGGCAGGGTGGTGCTTTTTTTCTGATAACTGAGAGAGCTTAGACCAGGGGTATCAAACTAAATTCCTTTAGGGCCCGAGCCCTGTAGAGTGTTGTTCCAACCCTTCTCCAAAACACAAGGCGTGTAGTTTTCAAATGAGCCTGAAGGGCATGATTGGTTGGATCAGGTGTGTTCAATCAGGCTTGAATCTAAACTCTGCAGGTCTCCGGCCTTCCGGGGACTGAGTTTGACACCCGTGGCTCAGAAAGACAGAGTGAGGTTCTCTGTCCCCTTTCGTGTGGGTTTCCCTGTGTCTCCTGGGGGCAAAAGGCCACAGCTCCTCTTCAGGGCAGGTGAAATGATGCTTTGTGGAAAACTGTGAGGTTCCAGGTAAATTCCCTGAATCTCATCCAGCGACATTGCGTGTAGGCCCGTGCAATCCTTTTATTTACAATGAAGTCAAAATTCTGCATTCATGCTGGCTAATGCTACACGAAGGCAGTAATGGCATCCCTCTCATATTCATGTAACACGTGGCCACGTCCTCCTGAGGTTTTGTGAAGTTTCAAAGGCCATATTGCTGCACTGGCCCGGTCCTGAAGATTTGCCTTGTACAACGTTCGGAAGATTAGACCCTTCCGATCAGAGCAGGCCACACAACTCCTTGTCCAAGCTCTCTGTTTTCTCCAGACCGGACTACTGTTACGCTCCCTTGGCGGGTCTTCCGGCACGTACTATCAAGCCTCTGCAACTGATCCAGGATGCAGCAGCGAGAGTGGTCTTCAACGAGCCAAAGAAAGCCCACGTCACACCTCTCTTCATAATTTTGCACTGGCTACCAATAGCTGTTCGCATCAGATTCAAGGTACTGATGTTTGCCTACAAGATAACCACTGGCTCTGCAGCAACATACCTAAAGTCGCTGGTTCAGAACTATGCTTGCTTTCTGCAAGTGAACGATGCCTCGTGGTGCCATCCCAAAGAGGCACAAAATCACTCTCAAGGACCTTTTCCTGGACTGTTCCCAGCTGGTGGATCTGCTTGCCTATCTCAATTCGAGCAGCGGAGGCTTTAACCATTTTCAAAAAGTGTCTAAAAACTCATCCTTGCCTTCAACGCCTGCCCAATTAATACTAGCATCTGCCTAATGCGTTGTTTTGTCAAAGTTAACGCCCTGCTGGCCCAACGTGGCAGAAGACTGAAGTCTCTGTCTGCAGCCAAAGGATAGGTCTGTCAGAAGTGGGATTCGAACCCACGCCTCCAGGGGAGACTGCGACCTGAACGCAGCGCCTTAGACCGCTCGGCCATCCTGACACCCTTGCCTGGCTAGAGATGCCCTGTTCGAGCCACACCTGAAACCAGGGACCTAGAAGCTACTTTATCTCTGTTCGGGCCCCCTCTAGCCCACGGGCCTCGTTGGCGCAGTTAGGCAGCGCGTCAGTCTCATAATCTGAAGGTCGTGAGTTCGAGCCTCACACGGGGCAGGGTGGTGCTTTTTTTCTGATAACTGAGAGAGCTTAGACCAGGGGTATCAAACTAAATTCCTTTAGGGCCCGAGCCCTGTAGAGTGTTGTTCCAACCCTTCTCAAAAACACAAGGCGTGTAGTTTTCAAATGAGCCTGAAGGGCATGATTGGTTGGATCAGGTGTGTTCAATCAGGCTTGAATCTAAACTCTGCAGGTCTCCGGCCTTCCGGGGACTGAGTTTGACACCCGTGGCTCAGAAAGACAGAGTGAGGTTCTCTGTCCCCTTTCGTGTGGGTTTCCCTGTGTCTCCTGGGGGCAAAAGGCCACAGCTCCTCTTCAGGGCAGGTGAAATGATGCTTTGTGGAAAACTGTGAGGTTCCAGGTAAATTCCCTGAATCTCATCCAGCGACATTGCGTGTAGGCCCGTGCAATCCTTTTATTTACAATGAAGTCAAAATTCTGCATTCATGCTGGCTAATGCTACACGAAGGCAGTAATGGCATCCCTCTCATATTCATGTAACACGTGGCCACGTCCTCCTGAGGTTTTGTGAAGTTTCAAAGGCCATATTGCTGCACTGGCCCGGTCCTGAAGATTTGCCTTGTACAACGTTCGGAAGATTAGACCCTTCCGATCAGAGCAGGCCACACAACTCCTTGTCCAAGCTCTCTGTTTTCTCCAGACCGGACTACTGTTACGCTCCCTTGGCGGGTCTTCCGGCACGTACTATCAAGCCTCTGCAACTGATCCAGGATGCAGCAGCGAGAGTGGTCTTCAACGAGCCAAAGAAAGCCCACGTCACACCTCTCTTCATAATTTTGCACTGGCTACCAATAGCTGTTCGCATCAGATTCAAGGTACTGATGTTTGCCTACAAGATAACCACTGGCTCTGCAGCAACATACCTAAAGTCGCTGGTTCAGAACTATGCTTGCTTTCTGCAAGTGAACGATGCCTCGTGGTGCCATCCCAAAGAGGCACAAAATCACTCTCAAGGACCTTTTCCTGGACTGTTCCCAGCTGGTGGATCTGCTTGCCTATCTCAATTCGAGCAGCGGAGGCTTTAACCATTTTCAAAAAGTGTCTAAAAACTCATCCTTGCCTTCAACGCCTGCCCAATTAATACTAGCATCTGCCTAATGCGTTGTTTTGTCAAAGTTAACGCCCTGCTGGCCCAACGTGGCAGAAGACTGAAGTCTCTGTCTGCAGCCAAAGGATAGGTCTGTCAGAAGTGGGATTCGAACCCACGCCTCCAGGGGAGACTGCGACCTGAACGCAGCGCCTTAGACCGCTCGGCCATCCTGACACCCTTGCCTGGCTAGAGATGCCCTGTTCGAGCCACACCTGAAACCAGGGACCTAGAAGCTACTTTATCTCTGTTCGGGCCCCCTCTAGCCCACGGGCCTCGTTGGCGCAGTTAGGCAGCGCGTCAGTCTCATAATCTGAAGGTCGTGAGTTCGAGCCTCACACGGGGCAGGGTGGTGCTTTTTTTCTGATAACTGAGAGAGCTTAGACCAGGGGTATCAAACTAAATTCCTTTAGGGCCCGAGCCCTGTAGAGTGTTGTTCCAACCCTTCTCAAAAACACAAGGCGTGTAGTTTTCAAATGAGCCCTGAAGGGCATGATTGGTTGGATCAGGTGTGTTCAATCAGGCTTGAATCTAAACTCTGCAGGTCTCCGGCCTTCCGGGGACTGAGTTTGACACCCGTGGCTCAGAAAGACAGAGTGAGGTTCTCTGTCCCCTTTCGTGTGGGTTTCCCTGTGTCTCCTGGGGGCAAAAGGCCACAGCTCCTCTTCAGGGCAGGTGAAATGATGCTTTGTGGAAAACTGTGAGGTTCCAGGTAAATTCCCTGAATCTCATCCAGCGACATTGCGTGTAGGCCCGTGCAATCCTTTTATTTACAATGAAGTCAAAATTCTGCATTCATGCTGGCTAATGCTACACGAAGGCAGTAATGGCATCCCTCTCATATTCATGTAACACGTGGCCACGTCCTCCTGAGGTTTTGTGAAGTTTCAAAGGCCATATTGCTGCACTGGCCCGGTCCTGAAGATTTGCCTTGTACAACGTTCGGAAGATTAGACCCTTCCGATCAGAGCAGGCCACACAACTCCTTGTCCAAGCTCTCTGTTTTCTCCAGACCGGACTACTGTTACGCTCCCTTGGCGGGTCTTCCGGCACGTACTATCAAGCCTCTGCAACTGATCCAGGATGCAGCAGCGAGAGTGGTCTTCAACGAGCCAAAGAAAGCCCACGTCACACCTCTCTTCATAATTTTGCACTGGCTACCAATAGCTGTTCGCATCAGATTCAAGGTACTGATGTTTGCCTACAAGATAACCACTGGCTCTGCAGCAACATACCTAAAGTCGCTGGTTCAGAACTATGCTTGCTTTCTGCAAGTGAACGATGCCTCGTGGTGCCATCCCAAAGAGGCACAAAATCACTCTCAAGGACCTTTTCCTGGACTGTTCCCAGCTGGTGGATCTGCTTGCCTATCTCAATTCGAGCAGCGGAGGCTTTAACCATTTTCAAAAAGTGTCTAAAAACTCATCCTTGCCTTCAACGCCTGCCCAATTAATACTAGCATCTGCCTAATGCGTTGTTTTGTCAAAGTTAACGCCCTGCTGGCCCAACGTGGCAGAAGACTGAAGTCTCTGTCTGCAGCCAAAGGATAGGTCTGTCAGAAGTGGGATTCGAACCCACGCCTCCAGGGGAGACTGCGACCTGAACGCAGCGCCTTAGACCGCTCGGCCATCCTGACACCCTTGCCTGGCTAGAGATGCCCTGTTCGAGCCACACCTGAAACCAGGGACCTAGAAGCTACTTTATCTCTGTTCGGGCCCCCTCTAGCCCACGGGCCTCGTTGGCGCAGTTAGGCAGCGCGTCAGTCTCATAATCTGAAGGTCGTGAGTTCGAGCCTCACACGGGGCAGGGTGGTGCTTTTTTTCTGATAACTGAGAGAGCTTAGACCAGGGGTATCAAACTAAATTCCTTTAGGGCCCGAGCCCTGTAGAGTGTTGTTCCAACCCTTCTCAAAAACACAAGGCGTGTAGTTTTCAAATGAGCCTGAAGGGCATGATTGGTTGGATCAGGTGTGTTCAATCAGGCTTGAATCTAAACTCTGCAGGTCTCCGGCCTTCCGGGGACTGAGTTTGACACCCGTGGCTCAGAAAGACAGAGTGAGGTTCTCTGTCCCCTTTCGTGTGGGTTTCCCTGTGTCTCCTGGGGGCAAAAGGCCACAGCTCCTCTTCAGGGCAGGTGAAATGATGCTTTGTGGAAAACTGTGAGGTTCCAGGTAAATTCCCTGAATCTCATCCAGCGACATTGCGTGTAGGCCCGTGCAATCCTTTTATTTACAATGAAGTCAAAATTCTGCATTCATGCTGGCTAATGCTACACGAAGGCAGTAATGGCATCCCTCTCATATTCATGTAACACGTGGCCACGTCCTCCTGAGGTTTTGTGAAGTTTCAAAGGCCATATTGCTGCACTGGCCCGGTCCTGAAGATTTGCCTTGTACAACGTTCGGAAGATTAGACCCTTCCGATCAGAGCAGGCCACACAACTCCTTGTCCAAGCTCTCTGTTTTCTCCAGACCGGACTACTGTTACGCTCCCTTGGCGGGTCTTCCGGCACGTACTATCAAGCCTCTGCAACTGATCCAGGATGCAGCAGCGAGAGTGGTCTTCAACGAGCCAAAGAAAGCCCACGTCACACCTCTCTTCATAATTTTGCACTGGCTACCAATAGCTGTTCGCATCAGATTCAAGGTACTGATGTTTGCCTACAAGATAACCACTGGCTCTGCAGCAACATACCTAAAGTCGCTGGTTCAGAACTATGCTTGCTTTCTGCAAGTGAACGATGCCTCGTGGTGCCATCCCAAAGAGGCACAAAATCACTCTCAAGGACCTTTTCCTGGACTGTTCCCAGCTGGTGGATCTGCTTGCCTATCTCAATTCGAGCAGCGGAGGCTTTAACCATTTTCAAAAAGTGTCTAAAAACTCATCCTTGCCTTCAACGCCTGCCCAATTAATACTAGCATCTGCCTAATGCGTTGTTTTGTCAAAGTTAACGCCCTGCTGGCCCAACGTGGCAGAAGACTGAAGTCTCTGTCTGCAGCCAAAGGATAGGTCTGTCAGAAGTGGGATTCGAACCCACGCCTCCAGGGGAGACTGCGACCTGAACGCAGCGCCTTAGACCGCTCGGCCATCCTGACACCCTTGCCTGGCTAGAGATGCCCTGTTCGAGCCACACCTGAAACCAGGGACCTAGAAGCTACTTTATCTCTGTTCGGGCCCCCTCTAGCCCACGGGCCTCGTTGGCGCAGTTAGGCAGCGCGTCAGTCTCATAATCTGAAGGTCGTGAGTTCGAGCCTCACACGGGGCAGGGTGGTGCTTTTTTTCTGATAACTGAGAGAGCTTAGACCAGGGGTATCAAACTAAATTCCTTTAGGGCCCGAGCCCTGTAGAGTGTTGTTCCAACCCTTCTCAAAAACACAAGGCGTGTAGTTTTCAAATGAGCCTGAAGGGCATGATTGGTTGGATCAGGTGTGTTCAATCAGGCTTGAATCTAAACTCTGCAGGTCTCCGGCCTTCCGGGGACTGAGTTTGACACCCGTGGCTCAGAAAGACAGAGTGAGGTTCTCTGTCCCCTTTCGTGTGGGTTTCCCTGTGTCTCCTGGGGGCAAAAGGCCACAGCTCCTCTTCAGGGCAGGTGAAATGATGCTTTGTGGAAAACTGTGAGGTTCCAGGTAAATTCCCTGAATCTCATCCAGCGACATTGCGTGTAGGCCCGTGCAATCCTTTTATTTACAATGAAGTCAAAATTCTGCATTCATGCTGGCTAATGCTACACGAAGGCAGTAATAGCATCCCTCTCATATTCATGTAACACGTGGCCACGTCCTCCTGAGGTTTTGTGAAGTTTCAAAGGCCATATTGCTGCACTGGCCCGGTCCTGAAGATTTGCCTTGTACAACGTTCGGAAGATTAGACCCTTCCGATCAGAGCAGGCCACACAACTCCTTGTCCAAGCTCTCTGTTTTCTCCAGACCGGACTACTGTTACGCTCCCTTGGCGGGTCTTCCGGCACGTACTATCAAGCCTCTGCAACTGATCCAGGATGCAGCAGCGAGAGTGGTCTTCAACGAGCCAAAGAAAGCCCACGTCACACCTCTCTTCATAATTTTTGCACTGGCTACCAATAGCTGTTTCGCATCAGATTCAAGGTACTGATGTTTGCCTACAAGATAACCACTGGCTCTGCAGCAACATACCTAAAGTCCGCTGGTTCAGAACTATGCTTGCTTTCTGCAACGTGAAGCGATGCCTCGTGGTGCCATCATCCAAAGAGGCACAAAATCACTCTCAAGGACCTTTTCCTGGCACTGTTCCCCAGCTGGTGGATCTGCTTGCCTATTCTCAATTCGAGCAGGCAGGGAGGCTTTAACCATTTCAAAAAGTGTCTAAAAACTCATCCTTGCCTTCAACGCCTGCCCAATTAATACTAGCATCTGCCTAATGCGTTGTTTGTCAAAGTTAACGCCCTGCTGGCCCCAACGGCAGAAGACTGAAGTCTCTGTCTGCAGCCAAAGGATAGGTCTGTCAGAAGTGGGATTCGAACCCCACGCCTCCAGGGGAGACTGCA
>NW_020523354.1:0-40719 GCF_003368295.1 Carassius auratus
AAAGAATACACTGATAAAAGTCACCTATTTCTTTCTAAAACTTCATTTCAGTCGCTGCCTTAAATTCTGAAGTATAATCAACGTGTTTGTTAAAGACAAAGCAACCACTATTGATCTTTTCTTGGTTGTGGACTGAGGATAACAAAATAATAGAGGGTGTGTGTGTGTGTGTGTGCGTTTTAGAGAGATTTATCTAATCAGCTGTCACTCATATCAGAAGGAATCATCAGTCTCCTGATGTGAATGGTGAATCAGACAGTGTTTCTGCACATAAATCAATGATATAATCAATGACAATCACACACAGACACACACACACACACACACAATGCAGATTTATGGATCTTTGACATGAACGTCTTTTGGACATTCTTTATTCCAACTAAAACTATCTGACATGCATGCAGTTTTAATTTGTAATTTTAAAAAAATTATATATAATTTGATGCACCCATCAAGCAGCACCAAGTTTTGCATATTTTGACAACTACACATATAAAGCCATTTAAAGTATCCATATAAAGTACCACGAATCATATTCCTAATGCCAGATCTTTTATGACCTCACTACGTGCGTTTGATGTAAGAAGTTATTTACACAAACAAAAACAGATCAATGTTGCAGAAAAATCCCAGGCATACTTCGACGTAAACAATCTAGACAAATTCACTGCAAGCTCATATTTCACAGGCAATAAAAAAAATCCATCACATGCTTTGAAATAACACACTAAATTACATTTTGTGATGACATCGAGCCTATAATGGTGGAGGTTTCAAGAACGAGAAACACGCCAGAATACCATTTGCATTTTCACTCACACACACACGCAAACTCCACAGTCTATTACTGTTATTTTGCTCTCGCACATTCAGTGTATTTATTCAATTTATACAGTGAACTGAATAAAATACATGAAAGATCAGCTTTGAGAAGCCTGCCCAACCCTTCTGGAAAAAAGGAAACAGCATTTAGAACAGAAATAACATTATTTTAAAATGATATACTTAAGTGTGAACTAAATTGTGTACGCTTAATTGCATGCTATTTGCAGATTAATGAAAATAGATTATAGTTTCAATTTCTATTAAATGCAATTAGTTGCACTTTAAAATGATTTTGACCCACTTAAGTAGAGTTTGACCCACTTATTTTCATAATTATTTCTATTGTCTTTTAAATATAGTTAATGTTGCGACATGCATTTATTGTAAGCTAAAATAAACTTTAATGTAATTTCTATTGAAACTTGTTTATTGTGTGTTTAAATATATTTGTATCTATGTGTAAGTTGTAATTTAGTACATTTAAAATATAACACAACAGTTCAAAATGATAATCAAGAACATAACACATGCTTTAGTTTGTTAGAATACATCAAAATAAGTGTACTTCTATAAAACACAAAAAAATATTAAAACAATTTAAATTAATTTTAAATGATTTATAATGTACTTTAGAGTAAAACTGGTAGCACTTTATTTTACAGTCCTGTTCCTCATGTACATACTATGAACTTATTATAGTAAATACAATAACTACGTAATAACTAGGTACTAACCTGAACCTACCCCTAAACTTAACCTTACTCCATGTAGTTACCTTGTATTACCAGAACTTTCTAAGATAAGTACACTATAAGTACACTATAAGTACATGGTAGTACACGTACTGTAAAATAAAGTGCAACCGTAAAACTTTTAATTCAACATTTTAAAAGGTCATTTAAGTGTTTTCAGAAACAGTCTTTAATTTTATTTTTTTAAGTGGAATTTTATTTAATTAATATTTTATCTGCTAGAAGTTGTCATCAATTAGTAGTATCTCAACACAGCCCATGACAGTATTCCTGCTGGAGGAACGGTCTCATTATAGACAGATTTTTATTGGACAAAAATCTACACTATACACTCACATGGACCCAAGGAAATGATGTCATCAATATGTCTGGTCACGTTTCCCAGAAGAGAAAGAAGGACTATAAAATGTAAACGCATATGTCTACCAGAGATTTGTCAACTTTACAGAGTACACTAGAGAGAGAGACGGTGTGTTTTTATTATTTGCACGGCTGCTCAGAGAAATCTTTTGAATGCTGAAGTAGGACGTAAAAGCCTGTAGGTAACACACAAATACATCATGCCGCGTTTATGAAGCGTATCTCGAGGGGCGGAGACTATAATCTCACTAACAAATTCCCCACATTTGCATACGGTCATCAACACCTGTCACATAAATTCATATAGCTGACAGGAACAAGTAAAAATCAACTCGATAACTGCCTCATTTGCATACTGCATTGAAGGTGACAGAGATACCTTAATTATGCATGCATGCATATTCATGAAGAAGATTAAACTTTAGATTGCTTTGGCTCTGCTGTTTACTTGGTTATGTCATGTTTTCTTTTGCAGCAGCCTCACCCTGGCAAGCTCTAATCTGATTGGCTGGAGTCAGAAGTGCAGGTTTATCTGGAAACAGTCATGTTCACAAGACTCCAACAATGAGGAGGAACTAATCACTGCATTTGCCAAAAGATAACGGCATCAAATCTTAAAAATACATTAATACCTATGAATAAGTCTTGATTTTGCATCCAAAATATTTAAATGAATCGTTAAGTCAGAAATGTCAGGGTGACACAATATTATAATGAGAGAAAATGCCTCAAAGGAATAGTTCAACTAAAAATGACAAGTTTCTTAATGGGCTTGTTTCTTCATCAGATTTGGAGAAATGTAGCATTGCATCACTTGTTCATCAGTGGATGCTCTTAATGAATTGGTGCCGTCAGAATGAGAGTCCAAAAAAAACAAAAAAAAACATCACATTGATCTACACCAATCCAGTTCATCAGTTAATGTCTTGTGCAGCCAAAAGCTGCATGTTTGTAAGAAACACATCATCATTAAGCTTTAACTTCCGGCTAAAATATGAATCCATAGTAACGCACAAGTGGTCTGGTCTGAATCAGGAGAGAAATATTCAAAGATCAAGCAACATTTACAAGTTAAAATTGTATAAACAACTCAAAACCAATACAGGTATGTGTGTGGAGTTTGATGTGATACACAACCAGGAGATGGACTTCACTGGAAGAAGCGTTATTTTGGACTTTTAACTTATTTTTTTGCCAGGATTGACAGTTTGAAGTTGGAAACATCTTAATGATGGATTTGTTACTTACAACCAAACAGCTTTTGTCATCTCCAGATGTTAACTGATGGACTGGAGTGGTTTGGATTACTTGTGGATTATTGGGATGTTTTTATCAGCTGTTTGGGCTCTCATTCTGATGGCACCCATTCACTGCAGAGGGTCCATTGATGAGCCGTCGTTGTTGTTTCCACGACCAGTGCTTGATTTCTCACTCTCTATCTGATTGAATGCTTCTCTGTACGTGATAAGGTTGAATCTAATTAGAGCTGGATTTATGAGACCCTGATCTTTACTGACTGGACCGTTTGAATGATTCCAGATTGAGCAGCAGCACCTTGTCAGTGGAAAAGGAGAACGAGTTTCAGGCCGTTTTCCTGTAGTTACAATTTATGAGGCAGATCTCAGCTGAAGTAACACTACCGAAATATTTCCCCTTTCACAGATGGATGGAAAATGCATACAATGATAAATGTTATTCCAATCTATTCTTATGACAACGTTCTCATAATAGCAAACAATTTTACACAAATTCTTTCTTTCTTATAAATTGTTCTGTTGCGCCGTCTCTTACCAGGCGCTGTGATGAAGCATCAGGATGGGAATCTGTAAGAGCGCTTAGACCTAGTTGATCCAATTCATTTGGAATTCATCAATAAAACACTCCTACATTACTCAGCATGCCCTCCAAAGCGCTCATTTATAACAGAAATCACACAAGCACACACATGCATTCCTCACAGAACACCCAGTCATCAATTAGAGTAATGAAGTGTGTGTTTGTGCACTCGTGCTCAGGCTGTGTTTACTAATCGAGGGCAAAGGGCTGTGTTCAGGGCGCAAGTCGACATGTTTTGAGATTGTTGGGTCAGGGCTCATTCTGACCGCCGCTTGAAATCAGTTTGATTTTTCTCCCAAATTCTATGTTTCTGTTTAAACGGATCTGGATTCTGTTCAAATTCTCAAATTGACGTTTTATTAATCAAATAGGATGATAAAATGTTAAAATGTTCAAAATATAATAGATTTATTTATTTATTTATTTTTAAATTTTGTGTTCTGGAATTTTCGATATTCTGTTTTCATGGTCACATTTTGTCTAATCAACTGAAATTATGAAAATCCTACATTTTAATAATTTTTTAAAAGCTTAGCAAAAATTGAACCCTGTGAAATTTGTTTTATTTTTCCCCAAATTCAGTGTTCTTCATTCAAAATTGATATATATATATATATATATATATATATATATATATATATTATACAAAACTTTTTATATTTAAAGCCATTTGAAATCAATTTTCCTCCCCAAAAAACTTTTCCCCAAATTCTATGTTTTCTCTTTAAACAGTGCTTTATTTTATTTATTTTCTTTCAAAAGTACTGTGCCATTATGGTTTTATACAAATGTATCATCCAAAATGGTGGTAATTAAATGAATGCATAAACATTTACCACAATTGAACTAAATCGCGTAAATATTTAATCAAATGAAATTTGAACAATTTACTGATAATTAGAAAATTTAGATGTGTACATTTCAAATTTTTATTGATTAGAGACAACGCCGCCGCTCCCACCACGCACATCACGCACTATGCGTAGGGCACCAAGTGCTGAGGGGGAACCAAAAATAGCCTAATTATTTTTTTTTTTTTAATGCCAGTATTATTTCATTAACCTATAGAAATATTATGTAACACATTTTAGGCATGTATATGTAACAAAAAAGGGGGAACAAGAAAGATATTTAATAATTGCTCTAGTCTAGTCTAGAAAGTCTAGTCTAGTCTAGACCGGACGGTCCGTTCCGGTTGTTCGCGTGGGCAGATGTTTTTTTTTTTTGTCGGTGTCGGGTGGGGGGGGGGGCATCATAAAGTAATTATGCTTAGGGCACCAAAATGGCTAGCAGCGGCACTGATTAGAGATTTACTGTTAAAAGGAATGCATAGATGGAAACCATGCAATATAACTTTAAAATGTTTTAATAAACTGTGTTATGGTTATTAATACTTTGAGAAGTACATTCTACTATATTACCATAGTAATATATTTCTGTCATAATCTCTCAATTAAACTGAGCTTTTATTTTGGCGGGTTGTACTGAAGACCTTTGAGTTTCTGTGTTTTTATGATGATGAATGTTGTTGAAGTTGATGGTGTTTATATATTTCCCAAATGAAATTTGAGAAATGCTACAAAATTTTAACCACACTTTTCCAAAATCAATGACATTCCGCATTTTAAAGTAAAATCCATTATCATGACTGGACTCCATCCATGTCCAAGGTTCAATAAGGCAGATGTGAGTCCATTTACCGCACAGCTGAGCCAAAACCTTGCTTGAGAAAATTGAGTCTGTCCAGTTTAGCATAACCAAAATCCGGCCAAGATGGCTAAAGATCAGTATCCATCCAAATGGGAATGTCACACTCCAAACTTTTGACTTTTACACTAATAACTCCTTATCAGACTGGAGTTTTTGTTTCCTTCTGGTTTTCACTGAACCTAATCAATTTTGGCCAATAAGAGGACTGACTGAAAGCACTTGAGAGACTGCAGAGTTGAGCTAAAATCTAAGTTGCCAAGCAGCAGATATATAATGGAGGAACAGGTCAGAACGAATTAACACACAACAGAGCCAAGATGGCCGATCTAGAAGAGGTTAATTACTATCTAGCTACAGTGTCACGAAACTGAACCTTGTGTGCCAAGAGACCGGCTCACATCTTCACATTAGAGGAAGACTGACCGCATGACTCACCTCTGCAGACGGACGAATTAATGACGAATACAGGACGTTTTTCATACCAAACTTCAGCTCCATCCATCGCATTGTCACCATTCTGACAGAAAATCTGATGGTTTTAACTAAAACTACATCTCATCCAGAACTGCTGTCCTGGGAAAAATCCTTACAGAAAGACAAATAAAATAGTGAATTTACATTTTCTACACAGTCCTGCCCTTGTGTGCTTAATTGTATTGAATGTGCACTTGTTGTGTGCTTCAAATCTTAAAAGTGTATTTGTATAATTCAAAATTAATAAAATCAAAGACCACTTAAGTGATTTAAAGGGAAAGTTCATCCAGAGAAAGGCCCGGAGTAATGATCAGTTCATGAACAGTCATTCTTGTTGCTTTTTTGACTCTCAAAGTAACAGTAGCCATTGACTTAAATCTAAAACTAAAACAAAGCTAAAACAATGTACAGCCTGAGTGTGAGGAAAAAGTGGTCTTTTATTTCATTAATATTGTATTTTCTGCAAATACATTTAAAAAAAATATACACTTGTATGAATGTAAAAGCTGTATTAACACTACAAGTGCACATTCAACCCAAATAAATGCTTTCCTTTTTCACATGGGATTTCTTGCAGCTGAAGAGAATACAGAGGGCAGATTCATACTCTGCTACAACTTCAATGAAAGCAGGTTTTCTAATTGTAAATGTATTCATGTATGCATTTATTGCACAGACAGGCGTTTCAGGTCTGCGTGTCTATGGAGAATCTGTTTACTGAAAAGCGTGTTGTCGGTGTGCCAAAGCCTTCAGAAAGCATCCGCATCATTGTTTTGTGAATTATGTGTAGCCCAGACTCACGCAAGTGTTTAACGTTTCTTCTGAGGATGTTTCGTGTTCGCAGTAATAATCTCCAGTCAGCTCTTAAAGTGCCTGGAGTAGATGACAGCTTATTAGTAAAAGTCAAAAAGGGACACACGGCCCTTTCATTCGAAAGCTCTCATTTTCCAGTTTTTCTGGAGTAATGCGGTGGGAATAGCTCAAGGTGTTCCTAGTATTGTCAGCTTTTCTCTCTCTATGCATAAGCAGATCAAACACTGTTAAGTTTGTTAAAACAGCTGGAAGGCATGTTTAGTTGAGCAAAGGCCATTCCTTTTCAACATACTAAATGTGACCTTTTTTTATTGCATATACAAATTATATATGTTTACACAGTTTAAACATGCATAAACAATAAACAGTAAAAAAAATTTGTTAAAAATTAAACTGGTCAAAACATTTGCATAATTTATTATTAACTATTAGTTTTTGCATATGCATTTGATTTTATTTAAATAATATCTTCAAAATACATTTATTCAATTTGCTCAGAATGTGAAAAAAGTTAACATAGCTAAAAAGTTTGAAAGTGGTTAAAAATACGGCTAGCTACGGCATAAGCATTATTCAATTAGTTAAAGAGCCACACAGATGGGAAATCAAAAATGACCTGTATTACAGTGTATGATGTAGCTGTCCATCAGTGCAAACAATGTGCAAAGTAATTAAACCAAAAAGTACACGATTTATAAAGTTATTGGCTTCTAAAGTAAGGAGTCGACTCTGAATCACTGAAACGAGGCGTTATAGATTTCAAATCTTTTGCCCATCTCTATGTACGTCACTAGAACACTTTGCATAATAATCTCCGCCTACCGTCTTGAGAGAAACTGAACTCTGACCTGCCCCCCCCCCCCCTCCTACACAGACGCTCTGGTTGGTGTGAGAGCATCATGTCGAGTAGACAGTGTGTTTTTAATTGTAAAGGCAAGTTTGTTTTATTTTCACTGCCAAAGAATGAAAATCAGAAGAACCAATGGCTAAAATTCATTTTTACCACAATACCAGAGCAGTACAACAAATCCCTTTTGTTGTGTTCACAACATTTCACTGATGAATGCTTTTCTAATCTCGGTGAGTACAGCGGGATTTTCAAAGCGTTTGGCCATAAAAGAGGGTTCATTACCAAATTGATTTAGAACAACAAGCATCTCCGAATCACAACGCGAAGTATGATTATGAAGTTATGTGTCTGTTTTCTCCCGAGCGTCTTATCAGTATGTGTGCTGTCTGCAGCCTGTCTGCGCTGATCGTCATGTACAAACACGTCATTAAAATGAAGTGTAACTCCGTGAATACTCAACGAAGAGACATGAGAGAGATATCTATAGAAAGCTTGACATGTCTACTTTAAAACTAAACAAGTGCTGCTAACAGATATTCTGTGATAAAGTAATCCATATGAAAACAACGCGATGTCTGTTTTTCATGTCTCCCTTCGTTATATCTAATGTGACCACGTCCACGCGCTGAACGCGCTATTCAGATTCAAACTGAAGCGCGCGGCTTGAATACACCCACACAGAAGAAAAAGCAGCGAGACTGTTCAAGTTTTTTATTTTACTGTTTGCTTCGCGCTGAGAGGAATAAGACATAATTCACCCCAAACAGATGCTAACGCATAGTTTACCGTGGAGGTGTGTGCGGAACAACCAATCAAACCTGACTATGTTAGTTGACCAATCAGAACACAGTATGCTACCGAAAGGTGGGGTTAAAGGAAACTGAATCTTTTGAACAGCTTTGTGCGAACCGTTTGGGGATCTCTGAGAATTTAGGTAATTTTAAAATGATATTTTGACAAAATGATAATGTTTTTTAACCTTGGATGGATTTAAACCTAATGTACAGGACTTATAAACAGTGATAGGAAGCTTAGAATTTTCATCTTACTGGCTCTTTAAATATATGAGACTGAAACACAATGACTTTATTTATAAATGTATAAACATCGTTATTGTGTAAACACATTTGGTTTATGAGTACTGTTACAGAAATCTGATCTGTTTCACTTTTATATGACTGACAAATATGCATTATATTATGTTTGTCTATGTTAAAATTGTAATCCAAATGGATGGGCATTTCATGTACAATTCAAATAAATTAATATATATATATATATATATATATATATATATATATATATATTTTTTTTTTTTATTTATTTTTTTTTTTTTTTCCAGTGGCACCCATTTAATCTACTGTAAATGCTTTATTTGTTAGATAGCGAGTTAGGTAATGTAAGTGCTGCATCCGTTTCTCAAAGGAAACTTTTAGTCATTTGGTGTTTGTCTCTAAGAGCATAAAACTCTTGGCCCAACACATTAAGTTTAGCATCGATCTTGATCGCAGTATCAAGCAGGATTCTTTGCCTCCAGGAAAACTAGGGAGGCAATGAAGGAAGTTTTGGGTCATTAATTTATTTTGAAAAGAGATTTACTTTTCCTGTCAAGGCGCCTTAATTCTGCTTTCTAAATAATTTGCTCTTTTCATTTCAAGGCTTCTGCACCTTTTGAAAAAGTTGATAAATTACAGCATCTAGTCCAGTTAGATTCAGGGTACAAATCTGGTTCTGCTCCAAGCTTCATGCTGTTTCTTCCATTTTAGCTATTTGCCCCTAAGTTCTACAAAGACTGAATTTGGAGGATATCTCTGTGAACTGCCTACTATTGAAACCTTTATGTAATGTATTTAAATATATTTGTAATTATAACTGGTGAGAGCAATTACGGGGCCAAGCACTACAGAAGAAAGCATGCATCAGACCAACTGCAAAAATTAGTAAATAAAAAGATTTGGAGATGATTTTAAATAAAATAAAAATATAAATACAAATCACTAGAAATCACTAGTTAGTGGCAGACTACGGCATAATTGGTATAAATGTTCTCAGCATGAACCAAGGAAAGAAATCCGATGCCCAAAAATGTGTACTGTTCACAGCTTCGCAACAAATGTAAAGAAACCAGTCTTGTGATTTTTGGCCAAACTGTTCAGTGGTTATAAGCAAGAATTTCCACTTTCTATATCTCCTGACCACTAGGTAGTGCTGTGCCAAAACTGTACAGATTATCTCAGGTCATGGTTATTATAAGACACACCAAGTTTGGTTTGAATATGCCAGAGCATTGTCAAAATACAGCCTCGTGTCCGGTTTGACTAATCAACCTGAATTACATAACTTTTTTTGTTGGCATAGTCTGAAGGTGATCTGCACCAATCTTTGTGAAAATCAGAGCAACGATCTAGACAGAGTTCGAAAAACATTGATTATTCAAGACCTTACAGTTCAAAACTTATTAGCATGAATGTAGGTCAAATTTTGAACTGTTGGTGGCGCTAAAGAGTTTGTGTTACAGACAACAAACTTGCTGTGGTTAAGTCTAAGACTGTACTCTAACTGTGTGCCAAATTTCATACATTTCCCGCACACGACATGTCCTTCATTTTTCATTTCCAAAGGGCTGCCATTGACTCAAAGCAAAAGCAGGAGAAGAAGAGTACTAAAGAAGAATACTACAGTCAAGTGTACTTTCTTTCATACAATTGGAGGCCTGTCTCAGCACAGACAGAGAGTGATCAGCAGTGACTGGTGAAATTCCTGCTTGTCATTACAATGCAGTGTTAAATTAAACCTTTCAATGTGCACAGCTGATTTATGATACTTATAGAACAGCTTCCCTCCATAAGTCACAGGCCGGTCTGACGTGTCCAGTGTCTCTGAATGCATCTCACAGATCACAAAACTAGTGCTGAAATCACTAACGCTTGAGCAGAATCTTTGTTCATTATCTCCAGTCTACTAAACTGTTATGGATGCTATATTCTGGTCTGAGTCTGAGGAGGATACACTGATATAAAAAAAGAAGAGAATTGAAGCCAAAAATAATATTCTCATTTCAAAATACAGTCAGCTTTAAAGCCGCTTGCGGTCATATAATATGAAAACTTAAACAGAGGTGACAGCTTAAAGCAGCTTGCAGTCGAGAGAATGAGAGAATAGAGGATTTCAAAAAACTGCTGTGATGTGTCTGAAATGTAGAATAAATCAGCCATGCCTCCAGCTGGAGTGAGACTGACACAAACACAACATTAAATGCATTTAGTAAATTTAAGGATGTAATCCAAAACCACAAACAAATCATTATTATTTGGCTGATGATGGTGTCAACATATTGTGGTTTTGACACAAAAAACAGAAAAGCAATTACTAAAATATTATTTAAAGAAAAAAACACTATTAAAAAGTTGTTGGACATCCCTTTGAAAGTATGCACTTTAGTTTACTTTTAAAAAGAACATATATTAAATAAAAATAACATTTTAAATAAGTTTTCAGACACTAAAATGCCATGTTAAATGCAATTAAATGAAACCACCATATTATAGTTAAAATTCATATTAAATGCAATTAGCTGAGCTTAAGTAGGACTTAATTCATGTTTGTAAGTAATTGTACAATTATTTCTATCTATATTGTATTTATATTTACTTTTGTATGTAATTTGTCAATTTAATTCATAACATTTTGTAATTACATATTTACAATTATGAAGTTGCACTTTAACACATTTATAATGCATTAAGTGCAATACTGAATAAATAACTTAAGTTAAAATGATAATCAAGAAGTTTTGCATGTGCTTTAGTATGTTAGTCATCATATGAAAATTATAAAAAAAATTAATTCATTTTAACTTTACATTATTACAAAGGTCGCTTTTAAAAGAGTACTTAAGTGTGTTAAGAAAAAGTAATGAAAGTGTCTGTTTAAGTCAATTAAGCGGCCTTCTGTTTCATTAATGTTATATTATCTTCAAAGTTTATTCTTTATTTGTATATTTTAAATATGTACTTTTAAGATTTGAAGTACACTACAAGTGTACATTAAGTACAATTTGATGCAATTTTACATGCTCAGGCAACATGGTTCATGACTTTACAGTCACAACTTAATGTTTGGCATAAGAATAAAGTTATAATTAATAATAATAATAATAATAATAATAATAATAATAATAATAATAATAATAATAATAATAATAAAGCTTTTGAATATGTTTTCAATTAAAAATAAATCAATAAAAAAGGGTCACTTTCCAATAACTATAATAATGGCTGAGCACAAACATGTGTCCAGTATCAGTTACTCTATAAAAGCAAAATTGATTTTCCACTATTTGAAAAATGGAATAATTGGAACTTTTGACTAAATCAAAGAGGAATGTGCCAAAATACCAAACACTGAATAGGGTGAATTCCCATCAGCAGTGAAGCAGCACATGCAGTGTGGGATTGGGACACAGCACTCACACTCACATTACTGCGCTTCTAATGTATGGAGATTGGCGTGCGTGTGACTCAGAGGGTGATGTATGAGACACGTCTCTGCCGCGCTCACGGCTTACAGCTTCAAATCGATGTGTTAGCGTCCATGTCACACATACATAGCATTTAACAGCAAGTTTAACAATCTTTAGTGGCTGCCAAGTGCTCACCAGCTGCTGACCTCGACTCGCCGCGGGTGATGAATAACGCACTACAGCCCGTCATATCCCTGATACACACACTAGTGCTATCCAGATGTGTGTGTTAGAGAGGAAAAAATAGAATAACATCAGAAATTAGACTTGTGTAAAAGCGGGTCACTGCTGTTGAACTCTGTAAGTTGAGGTGAATATTAATTATTTCTATAAAAAGGTGTATTAGACTTTCAGATGAATGTTCTGTTCAAGCTGCAGGCACAATAATTGTAATTTAATTTTCTTCCTATTACGCAAACGATCAACGGGATACCTGATAGGATGGAAATAAAAAGCTAGTGTTGGCTATTTTAGGTTGATTATAACCATGTGGGATGCAGTCTATACTATATTTTATATATATATATATATATATATATATATATATATATATATATATATATATATATATATTTTTTTTTTTTTTTTTTTTTTTTTTTACTTCAATCACTCAATAAATCATTCAATCAAGCAAATAAATATGTCAGCTGTTTTGTCAAGGCCAAACTTGATGTACTAAACTGACTAAAATTAAAACTGAAATAAATAGAGTAAAAACTATATTAACATACAGAAAAACTCAAAACATTACTAAAAACAAACAAAAGATGCACAACCATTTTATGAAACCTTTAAAAATGAACAAAATAAAATATATAAAAATATAAAAATAAAAACAACAAAATATACATTTATTGTATTCATTTTTTATAGTTTTTATAATAAAAACAATAACATTATTTCAAAGATGCAAAAATAACACTGAGCCAAACGGCTCCGAATGCTTAGATTTTTTTATTTAAATGCTCAAAACTAAAAACTTCCTGTTTTAATTAAATTCTCCAAATATCGTAATTTTGTTTATAATATATAAAATATGTATTGCTTAAATATTATTTATTTCCTAGCCTGATTTGTTGTTGTATTTTTTTTTTTTCTTTTTTTTTTCTTGTCTGTATGAATATACTGTTGAATAACAGCTGCATTTAGAGCAGCACAAATGAAGGCGAGCAGAATCACTGAGGGCAAATCAAGCCACCGTTTGCCATAACCGTTTATTTTAAAGTGTGGATGAAGGATAGACTTAAACTAATCTTCTGTTTACCCACAGATGTTGTTATTCATTCATAAGTGTCTCTTTGGGCTTTGCAGTGTATCATAATAGGCCTGTGTGTTTCCCAGATCAACTTGTTTGTCTGGCTCACTGTGTGTTTACATTTCAATTAGAAAAAGAAAAAGAAATGAAGAAACACCTGGTATATTTCACAGCAAATTGGCAGTTTAGAAGTAAGTGCTGCACCCGGGGACAAGACAAAAATTGTGAAATGATTTAAAATTAACACCTTTTTACTTAATTACCATGATGTTTTTTCATCAGACAATGATACCATAAAAAATAATTTCAGACAAACATTTATCATTATAAAACAATACATAGAAATACATATTAGTTACGTACACACCTTGTAAGCCATATTTGTTTAATTTTGTAACTTTAGTCAAGTAGTAATTATCTACTGTTCTAATTTTACTAAAGTCCCCAGCTTATTTACAGTCATGCCAATTAAGTTAGTTAGTTAGTTAGTTAGTTAGTTAGTTAGTTAGTTAGTATGCATGAATGAATGAGTAATTTTGTACAAAACATTTGGCATAACAATAACATTTTAAATGAATTAATAAACACTCCATTATGAATTCCTTAGCATATCCAAAACCTCAGAAAAACTTGATGATGTAACAGAAACTATGGACTCTCTCTTTTCTAGCATTTTAAATACAGTTGCTCCTTTACACTTAAGGAAAGTTAAGGAAACCAGTATGAAACCATGGTATAAAGAGCATACTCGCACCCTAAAGAGAGCAGCCCGAAAAATGGAGCACAGCTGGAGGAAAACAAAACTAGAGGTATTTCGTATTGCTTGGCGGTAAAGTAACCTATCCTACAGAAAAGCATTAAAAACCACCAGATCTGATTACTTTTCTTCTCTTTTAGAAGAGAACAAACATAACCCCAGGTATTTATACAGTACAGTGGCTAAATTAACGAAAAATAAAGCCTCAAGAGTTGACATTTCCAAACATCACAGCAGTAATGACTTTATAAACAACTTCACTTCTAAAATCGATACTATTAGAAATAAAAATTTTAACCATTCAGCCGTCAGCTACAGTATCGCATCAGACAGTGCACTATAGACCCCCTGAGGAACAGTTCCACTCATTCTCTACTATAGGAGAGGAAGAATTGTATAAACTTGTTAAATCATCTAAACCAACAACGTGTATGTTAGACCCTATACCATCTAAGCTCCTAAAAGAGGTGCTTACAGAAGTCATAGATCCTCTTCTGAATATTATTAATTCCTCATTGCCATTGGGATTAGAGTTGTTCCGATTCCGATACTAGTATCGGAAATATCTCCGATACCACAACAAATTCTGGCATCGGCATCGGCGAGTACATGAACCCATATACCGATCCGATACCATTTTCTTAAAAAAGACCTAGTTATGACCGCAAGCTTTGCCTAACCGCTGCACGGTTCTTCTTCGCTGCTCAAAATGCATTGAAAACACAGGAAGTTGTGCTGTGTTGCCACAAGCAACCCCTGTTTAGAGCAGCGAAGAAGAAATGAAAACGCGTTAGCAGCCCTTATCTATATATGACTGGATCACTCATCACATTCTAAACTGCCAAAAGACAGTGAAGCCGCTACTATATTATAGATCAGTGGTTAGCAGTATGTCTCTGTAGTACCGGTAGTTACAGACTCTCGAGTATATTCAGTACCGGCAACTGCGTTCAGTCGCTTCCGTGTAAGTCAAAACGCAGGGCTCCAGACAGTAGCCGAATATATACTAGTGTCTGTGAATATTAAACTGCAAAATACTATTTAAATATTACTCCCGCAAAATCTACATCTCTGTGGGTGACTGGCACAGATGCGCGAGAGCTCGCTGTTTTGTAGTCTCTGCTGTGTGTCATGAGGACACGAACGCATAAACCGTCACTTCATGAGAATTTACCGTTTCATTTGAGAATACTGTCATATCATAAACACAGACACTCAAAGATCTTCATGGCAGCCCATTAAAATAAATGTTTGGTTTACATGAGTAAATTGACAATATATAAAGCTACTGTTGTAGCCTACAGTAATAATAATACATCTCTATAATAATAATAATTATGCCTAGATGGTTGCTTGTTTTTTACTTGTTTTTTACTTGTTAGAGATTATCTGATTAATAGATCTTTTTTTATATTCCTAGACTTATTTGTTGCAGTTTTTTTATACAGTTATATTGTAAAACTTAAATACCTTTTTTAGTTTGCGGTGTTAGATTTTTGGCTGCATTTGAAGTTCTTTTTTGCATAAGAAAATAAATAATACTGTCAAATTCATGTTAGATAATAAAAATACTGTAATAAATACAGTAGTTCACCATGTATTTGTTCATGTTTTATTGAGGGATCTGTCTGAAGCACACCATAAAAAAATTCTAGCAATTTACACAGGGCTAGTAGTATATACAGCTGTATATACAGATATACACCCAGGTATCGGATCAGTACTCGGTATCGGCCGATACCCTGAGCCCAGGTATCGGAATCGGTATCGGGAAGAGAAAAAGGGTATCGGAACATCTCTAATTGGGATATGTCCCCAAAACCTTCAAACTGGCTGTTATTAAGCCTCTCATCAAAAAAACACAACTTGACCCCAAAGAACTAGTTATTTATAGACCAATTTTGAATCCCCCTTTTCTGTCCAAGATACTAGAAAAGGTGGTTTCCTCATAATTATATTCCTTCTTAGAGAAAAATGGTATATGTGAGGATTTCCAATCAGGATTTAGACCATATCATAGTACTGAGACTGCTCTCCTTAGAGTTACAAATGATCTGCTCTTATCATCTGATCGTGGGTGTATGTATCTATTAGTTCTATTGGATCTTAGTGCTGCGTTTGACACAACTGACCACAAGATCCTTTTGCATAGACTTGGACACTTTGTTGGCATCAGTGGAAGTGCATTAGCATGGTTTAAATCATACTTATATGACCGCCATCAGTTCGTAGTAGTGAATAAAGATGTATCATATCGATCACAAGTGCAGTTTGTACCTTGAGTACCTCAAGGCTCAGTACTAGGGCCGCTACTCTTCACGCTCTATATGTTACCCTTGGTAGATATCATCAGGAAACATGGTGTTAGCTTTCACTTTTATGCTGATGATACTCAGCTCTATATTTCTTCGCAGCCCAGTGAAACACACTAATTTGAAAAACTAATAGAATCGATATAAAAAAAACTGGATGACGAGTAATTTCTTATTGCTAAATTCTGAAAAAACAGAGGTGTTAATTATAGGACCTAAAAACTCTGCCTGTAATAACCTAGAACACTGTCTAAGACTTGATGGCTGCTCTGTCAATTCTTTGTCATCAGTTAGGAACCTAGGTGTGCTAATTGATCGCAATCTTTCCTTAGAAAGCCACATTTCTAGCATTTATAAAACTGCATTTTTCCATCCCAAAATATATCTAAATTATGGCCTATGCTCTCAATGTCAAATGCAGAAATGTTAATCGAGTCATTTATGACCTCAAGGTTAGATTATTGTAATGCTTTATTGGGTGGTTGTTCTGCATGCTTAGAAAACAAACTACAACTAGTCCAAAATGCAGCAACAAGAGTTCTTACTAGAACTAGGAACTATGACCATATTAACCCGGTCCTGTCAACACTGCTCCCTATCAAACATCGTATAGATTTTAAAATATTGCTTAACATTGTTCGGGAGACAGACACACTCTTGCAGTTTAAATCTAGATTAAAGACCCAGCTCTTTAACCTGGTTTACACATAACATACTAATATGCTTTTAATATCCAAATCCTTTAAAGGTTTTTTTAGGCTGTATTAATTAGGTAAACCAGAACCGGGAAAACATCTACACTAATATTAGTCTGTTTCTCTCTTATTCCGAGGTCACCGTAGCCACCAGATCCAGTATGTATCCTTATCAGAGGGTCACTGCAGTCACCCGGATCCAGTATGTATCCAGACCAGATGGTGGATCAACACCTAGAAAGGACCTCTACATCCCTGAAAGACAGTGGAGACCAGGACAACTAGAGCCCCAGATACAGATCCCCTGTAAAGACCTTGTCTCAGACGACCACCAGGACAAGACCACAAGAAACAGATGATTCTTCTGCACAATCTGACTTTGCTGCAGCCTGGAATTGAACCCCTGGTTTCATCTGGTCAGAGGAGAACTGGCCTCCCAACTTAGTCTGGTTTCTCCCAAGGTTTTTTTTTCTCCATTCTGTCACCGATGGAGTTTTGGTTCCTTGCTGCCGTCGCCTCTGGCTTGCTTAGTTGGGGTCACTTCATCTATAGCAATATCGTTTACTTGATTGCAAATAAATGCACAGACACTATTTAAACTGAACAGAGATGACATCACTGAATTCAATGATAAACTGCCTTTTACTGTCATTTTGCATTATTTACACACTGTTTTCCTAATGAATGTTGTTCAGTTGCTTTGACACAATGTATTTTGTTTAAAGTGCTATATAAATAAAGGTGACTTGACTTGAATATGAATATGTTTATTATAAAAAATTAAAATAAAAAATCTATCAAAAAACAACTTAGCAACTTGTGTCCATCACCAGTTATGTAATAAAAGAAAAAATAGATTTTTCAATGAAACAGAAAAATGGAACGTTTAGAACTTTGGAGTAAATCAAAACAGCTTGTATGGACCAATGACGTCAACAATCAAAACTCAAACTTATTAGCAGCAAATCATACACTAAGCATTCAATGCCCTTCAAAAATAAGGAGCCACCAGAGTTTCTGAGCCCAAACTGTGTCTTCTAACATCCACCGGCCAAACACAATGACTCGAGCGCTTCAACGACTCTTTCCAGTTCAACTGGGCAATTTTAAAAGGTTCCCGTGGGTTTGGGGCTTAAATAAAAGCAGCAGGCTCAGGTTATTGGGGCTGAATGATTCTTGTTTTCAGAGCAGCATGACAGAACATATTACCGCTCACCGTTACGTCTACATGACAGCTCTGCCAGCTCCGCTAACAAAAGCACTTCTGTAGCTGATAAATTACTGCCACCTGTTTTAAATAGAAACCAACTCAGATCCACCAAACCAAGGGTGAATATTATTGTTTTATTATGTTGTTTGTTCATGAGAATCATAACACAACACTGTCTCTCTAGACATAGACAGGCAATATAATGTAACCGATAGGAAAGATTAAAAAAAAAAAACACTACAAAATAATTCTATTTTAAAAACAATAATATGCTTTTATCGAAAGCATAAAAATAAATGAATAAATATAAATAAAAATAATAAAAATAAAAATAAATAAATGTTGCTATTTAGCCAGTATTTTGAATTTTTTATATTATTTTGTTATTTTTAGTTTTTGAAAAAGAACATATTAATCAAGGTGAATTACATACATGTGTGTAAAAAAAAATAAAATAAAATAAAATTCCGGATCCAGTCCTGTATGTAATTAGTCGGAAAAAAAAATTGAAGACACACGCACACACACACACAGCTGTAAAGTCCCCCTAGCTTCGGATCGATCCATTGGCTCATTCAGCTCTCCAGGAACACTGTATTGTCTGTTTGTTCATTGTCAGTTTTTCATTGTCAATTTAGAACTCAATTCCAAGCAGAATTATTATGAGCCAAAGAATTCTCAATTTCATTATAAACACACTCCCACCATAACAATGATGTGGAAACAATCCAGAATCAGCAGATCGATCACCAGTATTTCCATCCGATACTTTACACTGTAATACCTATTCAGTTAGTTACATAAAATGTATATTCATTTATAACTTTCATCAGGTTACATTAGATTTGAGTGCTCATTTCAATGTGTGTGTGTGTGTGTGTTTCTCTCTCTCTCTCTCTCTCTCTCTCTCTCTCTCTCTATATATATATATAGATGAGTGAGTGAGAGGGAGAGAGTGAGTGAGTAAGTGTGTGTGTGTGTGTTTGTGTGTGAGTGAGTGAGTGAGTGAGTGAGTGAGTGAGTGAGTGAGTGAGTGAGTGAGTGAGTCAGTGAGGCGGTGGAAAAGTGAGTGTGTGTGTGTGTGTGAATGAGTGAGATGGTGGAAAAGTGAGTGAGTGAGTGAGTGAGTGAGTGAGATGGTGGAAAAGTGAGTGAGTGAGTGAGTGATGCGGTGGAAGAGTGAGTGAGGCGGTGGAAGAGTGAGTGAGTGAGTGAGTGAATGAGTGAGTGAGTGAGAGAAATGGTGGAAAAATGAGCGAGTGAGTGAGTGGGTGAGTGATTGTGTGTGTGAGTGAGGCGGTGGAAGAGTGAATGAGTGAGTGAGTGAGTGAGTGTGTGAGTGAGTGAGTGAGTACCTTGCTGCACAAAAATGATCTGTATGAAGAATTTCAGTCAGGTTTCAGGCCCCACCATAGAATAGAAACTGCACTTGTTAAAATTACAAATGACCTGCTTCTTGCGTCAGATCAAGGCTGCATCTCATTTCTAGTTTTACATGATCTTAGTGCTGTGTTCAACACCATGGATCATGACATACTCATAGATCAATTACAAAACTATTCAGGTATTCAAGGGCAGGCTCTAAGATGGTTTAGATCCTACCTGTCCTATCGCTACCATTTTGTTTATTTAAATGGGGAGTCATCTCATTTATCATCAGTAAAATATGGAGTGCCACAAGGATCCGTCCTAGCTCCCCTTCTATTTTCAATATACATGTTGCCCCTTGGTAATATTATTAGAATCTTTCGCCAAGCATTCAAATAATGTATCTTAAATTGTGAGTGTAGTTGCATCTGATCAAATTTGCATTATTTTTCTTTAGCTTGGGTTAAACTAATTAATTTTACTTTGTTGGATCAGCAGCTATGCTAATGAGGTCTCTATTTGTTTCTGTGTTTTGTAACTAGGATTTACACAAGCTCCAGTCTGGATCCAGAACACCTGAGAAGAGATGATGCTGACCCTCAGAGGACCTTAGAGGATGCTAACCCTTAATCAACAAACATAACTAACAAATATTGCTACAAGTGTGACTGCATCATATAATAATTATTAATTATTAATAATATTAATAATGTTCATCGTCTGTGTGTCGTCTGTGTGTGAATGAGTGAATTAGACTGTTTCATGCAGATGGATTACACCCCAGCAGAGTCGGAGCGGAGCTGCTCTCTGACAACATCTCCAGGACACTTCGCTCCATGTGACTAGTAAGTCAATTCTCAAATAACCATCATGATGAGTGTTGTTCCACCCGCTTAAATGATAAAAGTACTTGCGCTGTAAAAACTATTAAGACTGTGTCTGTTCCCCAAATAGTGAGGTCAAAATATAAATATAATGTAGGATCTAGAAAAAATCTTATCGTAATTAAACCAGAAAAATGTAAAGTAAATGAACAAAAACAATTTTTAAAGTTTGGGCCCATAAATATTAGATCACTCACACCAAAAGCAGTTATTGTAAATGAAATGATCACAGATAATAGTTTTGATTTACTCTGCTTGACTGAAACCTGGCTAAAACCAAATGATTATTTTGGTCTAAATGAGTCTACTCCAAACTACTGTTATAAGCATGACCCCCGTCAGACTGGTCGTGGCGGAGGTGTTGCAACAATATATAGTGATATTCTCAATTTTACCCAGAAAACAGGATACAGGTTTAACTCTTTTGAAATACTTCTGCTAAATGTTACTCTGTCAGACATACAAAAGAAATCTAATGTATCTCTTGCTCTGGCTACTGTGTATAGACCACGAGGGCCGTATACAGAATTCCTAAAAGAATTTGCAGATTTCCTCTCAGACCTTCTAGTTACAGTCGATAAGGCGCTAATCATGGGAGATTTTAATATTCACGTTGATAATGCAAATGATACATTAGGACTTGCGTTTACTGACCTAATAAACTCCTTTGGAGTCAAGCAAAATGTCACCGGGCCCACTCATCCTTTTAATCATTCACTAGATTTAATTATATCGCATGGAATCGATCTTACTGCTATAGATATTGTACCTCAAAGTGATGATATTACACACCATTTCCTTGTATCGTGCATGCTGCATATCGTTGATATTAACTATATGTCACAGCGATACCGTCTGGGCAGAACTATAGTTCCAGCCACCAAAGAAAGATTCGCAAATAACCTGCCTGATCTATCTCAACTGCTATTTGTACCCAAAATATACATGAATTAGACGAAATTACTGACAACATGGGCACTATTTTTTCTAATAGATTAGAAGCTGTTGCCCCGATCAAATTGAAAAAGGTTAGAGAAAAACGTACTGTACCATGGTATAACAGTAATACTCACTCTCTCAAGAAAGTAACTCGTAGTCTTGAACGCAAATGGAGAAAAACTAACTCAGAAGTTTTTAGAATTGCATGGAAAAACAGTATGTCCAGCTATAGACAGGCTCTAAAATCTGCTAGAGCAGAGCATATACACAAACTCATTGAAAATATATAATATCTTTTATTTGTGAGTGTAGTTGCATCTGATCAAAGGTGCATTTTTATTCATTAGCTTGGGTTAAACTAATTTTACTTTGTTGGATCAGCAGCAATGCTAATGATGTCTCTATTTTGTTTCTATGTTTCGCCACGGGATTCACATCCCGTGGTAACTAGGATTTACACAAGCTCCAGTCTGGACCTCATATGATGCTAACCCTGAATCAACAAACAGAACTAACAATTATTGCTAAATGTGTGACTGAATCATATAATAATTTAATGAATAATATTGATAGTTCATTGTCTAGCTGACTACGTCTTGTATTATTATTATTATTTTTATTTTTTCTAAAATCCTGTCAAATGTGCACAAACTACTAGCTACTACTAAATATTGTAGAAACATAATTTTCTGTAAAGTTGCTTTGTAACGATTTGTTTTGTAAATTGCGCTATACAAATCAAATAAAAAAAAGAATGAGTGAGTCACGACTGAACGAATAAACAAACAAAAACTGATGTTTGTAGTAAATTATGTACACACTTTTCAAAGCCCATTTGCTTTCTTCATCTTCATCAGTCCCCGTCTCCTTCAGCATGTCAAACCTAACTTGTAATGTACCAATCAGTACCTCAGCAGAGAGACACAAATCAAGAGAGTGTGTGTGTGTGTGTGTTGTAGAAATATGACTATGGTAATGACACTTTGCTGTGAAGGTTCAATGACTACACATACACGCACTTTCATATAAAAGCCAGCAGAGGGGAAAATTGTATGGACGACGGCACCCACGAAGGAAAATTTGATTCCAGAGTTACATATGCACCAGAATGGGCCACTAATGCACACAAGGACGGTTGTGTTTTCTCCGACAAATGGCCGAGAATGGAAACTATAAGTGTGGCACTGAAGGACCAAGACCCTGAATCCTCAAATCCCAAGAGCGTATGATTTCTCCCTTCTCTCCAGCTCTTGTTGTGATGAAAGAACATCTCCGGCAGAGAGTCTCTTAAAAACACTCATCAAAAAGTCTTTGATGGGCAGAAAGAGACTGAATAATACAAATGTGAAGAAAAGGAATGTCAAAAATAAAAAAAACGCCCTGAAGAGCAGAAGTGAATTGCCTGATCGTGTTTCCAGTGACCTTCCCTCCAATCTGCTCCTGATGTGGAAGTCTCTCCAGTTTGTGTGTGTGTTTCCAATAACCTCCAGGGGGTTCTGTTGAATGTATGGACTGATGTTGGGGCCGACGGGGTTTGACAGGTGTGTGTGGACCCCTCATGAGGGCCGACGGGGTCAGAGAGGGGGGACGGGGCCGTGACAATGGCTTCATTCAGCGCTGCAGGGGAACGTGACTTACACACGGTTATCCAGCTCAGAAACACTGAAGGAAATAGAAGGTCAGTGTGTGAGAGAGTCGCAGTTCGCTCTAGTTTGGATGCTGATAGGTAATTTAAGATCTCCATTATGCCGACTACCCCAGGAAAACACTAATGACAGAGGAACACAAACAATTTAGTTTTTTCCCCAGCCTTTTTACATTATTCAGTATACATGTCCATTCACAAGTTCCATTCAGTCTTCGGGGTTGGTGTAATTATCTATTTTCTAAATAAGTCTTCTGCTCACCAAGGCTGCATTTATCTGATCAAAAATACAGTAAAATTATGAAATATTATTACAATTTAATCTGTTTTCTGTGTGATTATATAAAATTTAATTTATTTGTGTGATGCGCAGCTGTATTTTCAGCATCATTCCTCCATTCTTCAGTGTCACATGATCATCAGAAATCATTCTAATATTACTAAATAAACATTAGTGTATGTCCACATGAGATTTGTGCCGGTATTCGGTAATGCGATATATTGTGGTGACTAATATGCATAATATTGTTATCGTGGGCACTTCTAAATACCGTGAATAAATATACATTACAAATTATTTAGAATTTGGAATGCATTTTAAGAACATTATTCCCATCAGCTGCTTAAAATGCACAACACCGCTGTATGCTGCTAGAAAGAGAGCATGCGCTCTGATGTGTGTGTGTGTGTGTGTGTGTGTGTGTGTGTGTGTGTGTGTAATTATGAAGACAGACAGACGGACAGACAAACAGACAGAAAATGTTTGCCCTAAAATGTTTGACTTACAGTGACACCTAATGCATTATTGGCAGTCAGCTATCATTTAATTTATTCCAATGTAATAACAAGTGTTACTGAAATAATTTTTCGACTTATATGATCTTATTCAAGTGAAATTATTGAAGGATCTTATACTGCAAAAAACAAAAAAAACATTGTTCAGCAGTACTGTTGTACTATTTAATGAGATGAAAGTCACCAATCGCACATTCAAGGGCCACAAAACATTGAAACATTGACTATTTCTATGATTAAGTTATATTACACTTCCAGAAAAATGGTGACAAATGCAAATTGATCTCACCCAGCTCTACATCCCAATCAAGTGCTGGAGCGTTTCACACAAACAAGCTTAAAAACAAAGGCGGCACAAAACACCTCCCGCTCGTCTCTCATTTCCACTCAGGCACCAAAAGCCCATCTGAAGAAGCGTTTAGAAAAGTGCTGGACGCAACACACAAACAGGAGAAGAGTAGCCAGCCGTAAAATTGGACAGCCGTCCCACCCATCCAAGCGAAAAGCAGAAAGCGGTGAAGAGAGAGAGCGATGACAGATGAGTAGGGATGAAACAATCTGAGAGTAATGGAAGACAGCTGGATGTAGATTGATGCCGATCAGACGAGCCGCAGATCTGAGGAAGGTGAAATTGCTACCAAACTTTCAGCCGAAGACAAGAGATTCAATTAACAGCCTAAAAGGAATGTACGTATAAAAAATAAAAAAAATGAATACAAATTAAATTAGTGCACTACCCACAGTTTCCACTGACTGCCAAAAATACTCTTGAAGAATAGTAAAAAATTGAAAATATGGAGCCGATCATTTGTGACTGAAACTCATTCCTTCAGATCTGCAAGAACTTTGATCTCCGGCAACGGAGGGAAATTTTTTTTTTTAAAAAGAGCGACATGATTATTGATTTCAGAGGTTGAAGTTTTCTGTAGGTTCTGGTTTTAATGGGAGGCAGCAGTTATTGGACACGACAAGGCCTTTCAACTGAGATTTGGGTCAAACTGTGGTTTATCAACACTTCATCTCCGCTCTGAGCAGAACTGAATATCAAGCACTGAGATCTGGACTTGGTTGTGGGAGTCATGCTGGGACGGATGAAGGGCAGGATCAGCCCAGTCAGGGTCTGATCGAATAATATGGTGACTCAATCAGGTCCTGTTCGCTGAAAGGCAGACAGCTGGGACACTTGTGTTTGGTGCAAAACCACAAACAAACAGCATATTAGCTTCCAATGGCTGTCTATACAGTACAAAGGCAATTTGATTGCAAAACAGTAGGCAAACACTCAATGCATAAAAATGTCAAAGTAGATATGTAGTTTTGACAAAAGCTCTCAAAGGTTGTCAAAAGTGCACTTTGCATAATCTGCTGGAATTAGCTGACAAACAAACCGGGAGATCTGAGAGCTGGTTGAAAAATGAAGATAAGTGAAGAGAAAGTGACACACAGCCAAGTATGGTGACCCATACTCAGAATTGGTGCTCTGCATTAACCCATCCAAAATGCACACACACAAACCGTGAGTATTGCCGGCCCAAGACTCAAACCCACAACCCTAGGGTTAGAAGTCAAACTCTCTAACCACTAGGCCACGCCTACCCCAAATGGGACAATATGGTACAATATCAACCCATCAAACTACTAACAGATCTCAAAAAGTCAATGTATTCCCGGTTTCATTATTCCTAATAAAAATAGTTAAGATATTCCAATTAGTGTTTATGTAAATTCTCCAAATATTCTGGGATGTTAACATCATGATTGAGCAAGAAAATAACCTACATTACCTTCCTTTATTACAAACAAATAAAAATAATAATAATAAACTATGGAAGCCTGTTTTCACCACTGACTAAAAAAGTAATTGTGACTTTTTATCTAGCAATTCTGACTTTTTTACATCCATCGCAAAAACATGGGATGGCATCTGTATAAGATTGGACTTTAAAATAAAATTGTATTATTTGCAAAATACATTAAAATATCCCATGCATTAAATTTCCATTATGCACTGATGTATTGGTACTTCTAAATGTTAATACTCATGCTTAACTGTGCTGAAGAGCTGCCCATTGTTATTGGTTACCAAAATAAGCAAAACAATGACCTTTGTGCATGTCTTTTTACGAGAACTCACATTCTTGCCTAAAGTGCACAGGAAGCTAACAAAAAATACTTAACAAGAACAACAACAAAACACAAATAATGAAAGAAATCTTTTCTTATTTTTCTGGATACTTGTCCACCATTGTGCATTGTGACATTTTGAATATGTTTTTGCATTGAATTGTTCTAGGATTGCCTTCTCAGTGAAGGATACAACTGAGGGTTGTATTCAGTTGGGAACTAAAGTCAGATGCGACTTTAACAAGGCAAAGCTCTCATCTTAGTCCATCCAGAACATTTTCAGAAGCAAACGCGTGAAAACAGCGTGTTCAGAAATCCAATTCATTTAAGAACACCCACACTAACACAAACTAGGCCAGTACACTGAGGTTAGCCAATTATAACCGACGTCATTTACATAGAGAACTCTTGAAGATACAACAGAAAAAAACTCAGAGAGAGATCTTCAGAAGTGATCTTTCCCAGGCAAAAATTACAATCCAAAAATCAATAAGGCAAAATTAAAAAATATTCAAATGGATGTTTCATTAAAAGGAAAATGTCAGTCACAATTGGCTTCCTCTAGGAGTCCTCAAAACTAACTCACAGTTATAAAACAAATAGCATGGTTCTACCATGATTTCATGGACCACGGAGGTACAATATATTAAAGGTGATTCAGTACTTGAAAGCAGTGTGAAATAGGCCAATGCACTGAGGTTAGCCAATAATATCAGAGGTCATTTATACATTGAGCACTTAAAGTTATAGAAGCAAAAAGCCTCAGAGTGGTCTTGTAAAACACTGAAATAAAATGAAATTATCTTTCAAATAAAGAAAAAGAGAGAGATTTCACTGAACATTCATATGTACTCTTTGGTAAGGAAATATTACAAAAAATAAAAAGATCCAACACAAACTTCAAAAAATATATTTAAAAAATCTTGATTTATTGCAAAAAATTGTATATAATAAATAAAAAAAGAGATAGTAGAAATAATAGTAGTAAATAAATAAATAAAATCCTATGAAAGTGTAGATTATGTATCCATAATCAAATAAATAAACAATGAAACTGACAGAAAAAAATCCATGTGCTGTTTATAAACGAGACTGTTTTCTTGAGTCACGAACACTAGCAAACACGCTTCAATGTCTTTCTGTTAAACCTGTGTCTACACTGAAGAAGAAGTGTCGTACAAACAGTTTTAACTCAGAAATTGGTAGCAAATTTCAAAATTACAAAGAAATGACAAATAACATTTAATTCACCCTCAGCTGGAAGTTTGCCAAATCCAACTTAAATGGTGAGTGTGACGTCTTTCTTCGGCTGAAACATGATATCTTCTGATGTTCATTCACATTTATTTTGTGCTATGAAGAGGAAGAGATATTATTATATTGAATGGCTTCTTCTAGTTTTCTTAGTGGTATTTAATGACAGTTTATCAGGAAGTGAAGATGTTGTTCTCTATGACTCGTTGGATTGAAGTGGTGCTTAATTGAATGTGTTTTGCAGTATTTGATTTTGCACATAAATCAAATTCGCAGTTTTGGATGGAAACCCAGCTTATTAACTGTGATACAAATAATTACAAAACAATTGCATGCTTTGCTCTCGTCACTTACAGTGTAAGCCTAACGCATTTTTTATTTTAAGTGTGGAAACCCATATTATTTCCTTTTTATTTGAAATGATACGTGGGGAAATTAAGAAACTCAAACCACCACAGATGTATGGATGCTCTCTTTGAGCCACACACACACACACACACACACACACACACACACACACACACACACACACACACAGGCTGCTCCTGAAAACTCCAATTAAATCCTCTGATCCTTCATCAGTCTGTCTCAGCTAAACCTGCGTTCTCTGGACCGCAACGACTGCACTAGTGCTGGGGATTTCAATGGACGTCCCCTCTCACAATAAACAAGAGAAAGAGGAAAAAGTTCAAAAGTCAAGCGAAGCGAGGAGTCAGAAACATTGCATCCGATAAGAATCTCTCTCTCTTTCTGTCCTCCGAGTGTCTCTGCTTTCTCCATTTGTGATCTCGGACGAAACAGCAGCTGAATGACAATCATCCTGCTGTTTTTTCTCTCCCTCTCTTTCCCTCTCTCTCTCCCTGAGGCCGAGCCCGTCTCCTGGCTGTAAAATTAGGAGCAAACACGGACTCTCTTCTCGCTTTCATCTGCCGATCACTCGCTCTCATCTGTCGCTCCTCTCGTCGCTAAAAGGGTCAGAACACTTTTGCTGTCAGACTGACAAATCCGGTGAGTGTTTTCTACCGTGCAGGTGCACAGAAAAAGAGAAAAACGGTGATTGTGGGTGAACATGTGTGTCCCTGGAGCACAAAAGCAGTCATAAGTAGCACTGGCATATCTGTAGCAATAGCCAACAATACATTGGTTTTTCTTTTATGCCAAAAAGCATTAGGTAAAGATCATGTTCCATGAAGATATTTGGTAAACTCTTTTTTGATTAGTAATATGCATTGGTAAGTACTTAATTTGGACAACGTTAAAAGGCAATTTATCTTAATATTTAGAATCTTTTGCACCCTCAGATTCCAGATTTTCAATCTCAGTCAAATATTGTCCTATCCTAGTAAACCATACATCGATGACTGGAAAGCTGATTTATTCACTTGACCCTCCTGACTGGTTTTGTGCTCCAGGGTCACATTTGAAGGGTTATTTCTCTCAGACGCAGGGTTCAGTCGTTCTGCTCTCAGGGTGTTTTGTTGTGTGAATGCTGTGTGAGCCAGTCTATTGTGATCTAAAGGGGTTTGGAGACAGATGGTTGTCAGGAAGTGGGATCCCACTCATGCGCCAGGAGAAGCGGCGGGCGGGAGGTCTTCATCCTCCTCCTCATCATCACGGGGGACGTGTTTGCTTGACATCACTCATTGCTATGGAAACAGATTATTTTCTGCCTCTGGGCTTGGTAACTGGTGTCAATCAGGAAGCTGTAACCACGGGAACCCCCAGGTGTGTGCACGGATCACCTGAGGAATGTGGACAGAAAGCTAGAGATGCTTTCACTGCAGCGCTGCTCCAGAAACACTCACAGCAGTGAGCCGCAGTGCAGCAGCACAACTGCATTTCATATTTTACAAAATTGCTCGCATGCTCAAAA
The DNA here is from genome assembly GCF_003368295.1 of Carassius auratus. Lineage (NCBI taxonomy): Eukaryota > Metazoa > Chordata > Actinopteri > Cypriniformes > Cyprinidae > Carassius > Carassius auratus. The sequence goes on from NW_020523354.1 coordinate 29,257, forward strand.
TTCAACACCATAACCTTAGGGGTGGTTTCTTATGAAAACTTTTTACCTCTCACAAATCCGATTTTTTTTTTCGTATTTATTATTCTTATTATTTTTCAGAATTGTGACTTTATATCTTTATACATAATTAAAAGTTATAAACTGATAATAGCAAGTTTGCAATTAACTATTTTTTTTTCTCAGAATTCTGAATTGACATTTTGTAATTCCGTTTCAGCTTTGAAATCAAAGGAATAAATAAAATTTTACAATATACTCAAATAGAAAACAGTTATTTTAAATAGTAAAAAGCTTACTGTGTTATGTTTATTGTTTTCGCTCTACTTTGGATCAAATAAATGCAGGATTGGTGAGCAGAAGTGATTTTTTATAAGATACTTTTTTAGGGGGATTAGGAATAGCACTCTTGCTATCATCTGAGTCTTTGTGAGTCAGATGTTTGTTCCAATACTAATAATGATGCTTGCTTTTGCAAATAACACTAATTAACAGAGATCCCACAAACTGAACACCCGGGGCATTTGTTATTTATCAAAGAACATCCTTCCTCATATTAATGGAGTCTTTGAAAGAAGCAGCCCTCACTTCTATTGTAAAATGGACTACTTGTCTAATAAAGAAATAGTGATTTCGACCACTCATTTGTGTTTTTACATTTTGTGTCTTTATGAATAAGCACGTTGCACTAAAAGCATATCCGGCCATTACAGCATCATAATAGCATTACAGAAACAAGCGCTTGGATTCCATTCGGGCTTTCAGGTTTCTGACAGCATGAAGACACACATGCTTTAATTGCTGCGTGGAAACTCATGGAGATGCGATCGCCTCGCACACACAGGCCAAGCAAGATCAATACTTTGAAAGCACTCCTGCTCACTTTAGTCCTTTAGCACGGTCGCAATTAAAAGTTCCACAAGTGGCTGTTTCCCGTCCAAACTTCAGTCGGTGTGTCAGGCGACTAAACAAAAGCCAGGCGTGTGTCTGCTGACCTGTCCGCTCCAGACTCTCTCTCTGATTAAACGGCTGGATGGGTTATTGACCACCGCTGCATGCTCGTGCTGTGAAGATCTTGTACAGCGGCGTGTGTCCGTCGCAGGCCAGGAGGGGCGAGCACTTACCCAAATAGACTTATATTGAACATATCGACCTTCAAACATGACATCAACGCGCCACACAGAAGGATTTTTCTACTCTCATAATGTCAGTCTGTATTTGAAAACTGAATACGGTTTTTAATTAAGCTGTAACAATAATAATAATAATAATATCATCATGTAACAAAGAGATTTTAGGGAATTTAAATGCTATCAAAATGTATAAATGTGTTTTGAATGGATTAAAGTGCAAAAGAACACAACTATAAAGAAGATGAATAGAGAATCAGAATGTCATCTAGCCCAGTTTAGTAACGTTTAAAATGTTAAAAAGTGTAAACAAATGTTTGAAAATAAATATCAAGTCTTCAGTGTAGTCTGTTACGGATCACAATTTACATGATAGAAAAAACTTTAGTTAATAATGTAATCTAGATTTATCATAATTAACTACAGTAATGTTTTCTGACTATATTTTTTTATTACTTTTGACCCAACTCTGAATTTGCGAGAGAAAAAAGGCAGAGTTTACTGTATAACACAATTCTGAGTTTTTTCTTGCGATTCTGAATTTATATCCCACAAATTTGACTTTTCTTCTCAGAATTGCAAAGAATAATCTTGCAATTTCAATATGTAATCTCAGAATTGCAACTCATAATTCGTAACTCGTAATTTATATCTCACAATTCTGACTTTCTCGCAGTTGCCAGTTTATATCCTGCAGTTCTTGTTTCTAATTTGAGTGTATATCCATATATTGACATATTCGTACAATTGCAAATTTATATTTCATAATTCTGACTTCATAACTCGCAGTTATCCTTTTTCTGTGCTAACACACGATTAATAGCGACTAATCGCATCCAATTTTTTTTTTTCGTTTTGTTTGCATAATCTATACAGTATATATATATGTGTGTGTGTGTGTGTTCTGTGTATATTTAATATGTGTATATAAGTACACACATAGAGTATATATTATATTATATGAATAATATTGTATTTACATTTATAAATATATATTTAATATGTGAACATAACATTCTTCTGGAATATGTTAATGCATGCATGTGTGAGTATATATATATATATATATATATATATATATATATATATAATAAATATACATAGCACACATACATATATTGTATGTAAACTAATCTTTTATTTTGGATGACATTAATTGCGATTAATTGTTTGACAGCATATATATATATATATATATATATATATATATATATATATATATATATGGAAACAGATATGTGCCAAGTAAAACATAAAACAAACGTGACTTTTGTGAAAATGAACAAAAAAATATACATTAATAAATGAGAAAAACAGAGAAAATAAAAACAATAAACTAAATAGCAAAAAAGTAACAGCGTCTTCAAATAAACTGCATTCTTTTTTGATTTTCACTTTCAGTTTCACGTTTGCTTGCTGAACGCAGTTTTGAATGCGATGCCAGTGTTTTTGTTTTTGTTTTTGCTTTCCAAGTTTTTGTTTGCGCTTCGCAGATTTACGTTCGCTATTCTGACACAAACCTCTCGTGAGGGCGGGCTTAACAGCAGCTCACTTTGATTGGCAAGTAGTGTTTTAGTGGCGCGGGCGCATGTGGGGAGATGTTATGGTAATAAGAGGATATTAAAGAAATGTAATGATAAAACACGGATATTTTCCACATCAGAAGAAGTATAGGCTTATTCGAGATGAGTAATCTGGAGGCTCACAGAGCGTCATCAACATCCTCCTCGGGAGGACATTCGAGGCAGCCTGAGGTAAGTTTGTTGTAACTAATATAAGAAATAGAAAAATCGAGATATAAGTGTTATTCCTGTGCAGAATGCAACAGTTGGTCTTTTTTTAGATTTTTCGTTACTTATATTAACTCAACTGCGTTTCTCAAAAGCATCGCGAGCTAAGATTGTTACGTTAGAGACCATTGGTGCCAAAGTAAGTTAAGTTATACATTACTTGGGCATATTTTTAGGTTTAAAATGGATATGTGAAACACAACGTTTCTTAATGATCTTTCTTTAATTGGAAATTGTCTTATTTTTTATTTACGTTAATGATAACGCTGTGTCATTAATCTGGTTAAGAAAACAATTCTATTTTTTTTCATACAAAAACATATATCTAATCCTCTTTTTTTTATATTACTTATCAGGACCAAAGACTTCTCCAGGTAGGCACTAATCTGATTCCATAAATATATATATTATGCTGCTTTAAATATTTAATTTCATTGTTTTAATCATAAACGCAGTGGTTTGTAGTGCACAACAGTTTTACTGCTTACTTTTTTATTCTTTGGTATTACATGCTAATGAATTAGAAATTTTGCACATTCACAGAAAATAACTTTCGAAATATGCTGAATATCATATTGCCAAATACATGTTCTCAACTCAACCCTCAACTCTAATCATCAGCTTTCTATGTTGGCCTTTTCTACTTGAAAAAATGAGTGTGTACGTGTAAGGTGCGCATGCTACCTGAATCCAAATGGCAGCATCAATTAATCGTCCTCGAAAGCAATCAGAGCTTGAAACAGCCAGCTGTGCACCTCTGAACACAAGACACACACACACAGACACAGATGCTCACAGGAAACGAAACTCTTCAATGACCTTTCATCACACACACACACACAGGCAAACAGATTTGTGCCGGCAGTGCACATTGTTCCATCATCGCATGAAAACAAAGCATGTTAGCACAGGGACACATTTAGCTCAGAGGGGGGCAGCTCGACTCTTTTCCTTTCATAAACCCCAACAAACACACAGAAATCACTCACCACCATCCAGAGCCATTACTGGGGCTAAGCGCTAATTAAATACGTATTAACAGAGGCGCAGATGAAAGGAAAGGTAACATGACTACGCACTGAATGAACCACAGCGAGGGCCCATGTTCACAATTTATTAGTCTTTTAATAAAGGGCGACCCCAAATTAGTCATAGAGTGGAGCTGTGAGCACTCTTTCCTGTTCAAAAACAGGGTGATCAGTGTTTCACTTCACCTCTCTGGTCCCTAGACACTGTACCCTTGTGAAAAAGAAGTGTGCTTGATTGCGTTTAGCATGCACTTATAGTATACCTTTTTTTTTTTTTTTTTTTTTTTTTTTAATGCATTTGCAGATAATGTGTGTATCCTGGAGCACAAAGCCAGTCTTAAGTCTCTGGGGTATATTTGTAGCAATAGCTAACGGTACATTGCATGTGTCAATATTATTATTTTATGCCAAAAATCATTAGTATATTAAATAAAGATTATGTTCCATGCAGATATTTTGTACATTTCTTACCATAAGTATACTGAAATGTAATTTTTGATTAGTAATTATGTATTGCTAAGAACTTCATTTGTACAATTTTAAATACGATTTTCTCAATACTAATATTTTTTTGTTCCCTTATATTAAAGATCGTCAAAGAGTTGTATCTCGACCAAATATTGTCATATCCTAATAAACCATACATCAATGGAAAGCTTATTTATTCAGCTTTCAGATTATTTAATCTCATTTTCAAAAAACTAACATATAACATATATTAGGACATATATATATTAATGAAATTAAAAGCCACTTGAGTGACTTAAAGAGAGACACTTTCATGACTGTTTCCTAAGACACTTAAGTGCACTTTAAATAATGTTAATTTAATAGTTTTACTTTAAAGTGCATTTTAAATAATAACCTTTTTAATGCTTTAAACTACACTTATTTTGATGTGTTAACTAACATACTAAAGCACATAAAGTACTGGATTATTATACTATTTTAAGTTCATAGATTTTAATTTACTAAATATCAACTTCATAATCAAAAATATGTTTGAAAATACATAACAAAAGTTTAAACTGAAATGACACTAAATTGTACCTTTGTTTATCATAAACACCCATCAGTTCACTCAGCAGTACTTTAACAATATTTCTAAAACAATAAAAGTAATTATGAAATAACATAAAGATGTGCTTAAGTACAAATTAGGTAAAAAACACTAAAGTAAACTGCATGTAATATCAGTTTAAACTATTATTCATTTAATTTATTTGCAATTAACATGCTATTAAATGTCTGAAACAATACATTCATATTACAAGTATGAAGTATATTATTTCCAAGTGTTTTTTAAACCATGCTATCAAGTGTGCTTTTCTCACAAAGGTATATGTAAGATAGGTTATACATTTATTTGATATAAATCCCCAAAATTCAAATAGATTATTAATGTTATCTGTCGCATGCCTCTCTTCCAGCAGATATCTGTGTATCAGTAGCGGATTCATGCAGGTTCCAGCTTCCAAGGAGGTCTATAATACCTAGAAAAAGCTGAAGAAAGCAGATGGTGAGAGTATGGCGTCTCGCAGCAGGGCTAACGCAACATGCTACTTCCATCTTCCATTTTTTACACTTTCTTCTTCCGGTAGGTGAGCAAACAAAAGCGCAGTTCCCGTGGGCGTGGCGATGGAGGAGCCGTGCATGATGGGAAGGTGAGAATGGTTTAGAGACGGACAGAGAAGTGTGTGACATTCAGTCAAGAGGAGGCGGCGATGTGACTGCGTGTGTCCTACTGCGATGCATCTGTCTGGTGCCAGATCAACCTACGACATTTCTAATCTGCCTCTCGACTTACTCCTACAGTTCGCACTATCATTCACACAAGCTGCTCTTTACACGTCTCCATCACACACACACACACACACACACACACACACACACACACACACACTCACCATTCAGACATTGGAGTCCCAAAGCCTTAGAAATGGCTGTATAATCCCTTCCAGACTGATGCATGTCAACTATTTTGTCTTTCATCTATTCCTGAATTTCTTTAGATTGAGGCATGATGTGTTGCTCTTTAAGCATTTTTTCAATATGTCAGAATCTATAGGTTCTATTGAAGTGATTTCTTGATTCAACAGGCTAATGAATTTTTCTAAAATAATGTTGTTAATCGCAGTTCTTTCGTGATTTAACAGCAGGGGGCAATTACTTTTTCACGCAGGGCCAGGTAAGTTTGGACAGCTATTTTCCCTTAATAAATGAATTCATCATTTAAAAACTGTATTTTGTATTTACTTGCATTATCTGTGTGAAATTTTAAAATTAGTTTGATGACCTGAATGTTTTAAAAATTTTAAAACATGCGAAAAATTACAAAAACAGAAAGGGGCAAAAACATTTTCACAGCACTGTACCCCGTATATACCATACGATATACCATATCCTAATACCCCTCAAAAAACAGCAAAAAAATTATTTACATTTAGAAAAGGAGAACACACTACTTGTAAAAGAGTTGTATTCAAGGCATTGTATGAATTACATGTCATTTTCAGTGCCATATTATTGACCTGGGTCTCATGACATTGACTTGCAATACATGTCACAAATAAATATTGTACAATAAATAAAAAAAAAAAAAAAATCACCTGTACTAACTATTAACAGGAAAGCATTGGTTTGTCCCGCATTGTCCTTCCAGTAAACCACATCTATAATTGGCACGTCCCTAGAGCTGTTTTATTCATGCAGACTCCAGAAACTTCTTCAACTCAAACATTTTCAAAGACAGCCGTGTATTTCAGCAAACAGGACCGTGTCACAGCACAGGGGCGGCAATTAAGCAATGTGTGAAGATAACATATGTGGGTGTTTCCACTGACTTGAGCTGAACTCCACAGAGATGCAGATGGAGACGTGTTGGCGATTAGTGAGTGACTGAAGGTGAGGGCAGCATCTGAAAACACAGCGAGGAGAACAGACTCCCACACCAACGTGTGACCACAGCTTGAGTCTCGGCCCACCTGTTTCTGTGTCTGCAACATGATAAATGTTTGCAATATGATACTAGCAACCCCAGCAAGCCTCTCCGCCGGCTTAGAGGGTAATGTCTAGATGGCAGTCCTCGTGTTGCAATATGCTGCCATGAAAGGGGTAGGTCAAGAGTGAGTTTTTTATAAAGGTTACCATAAAGATATCACACTCCAAGCCCGCAGAAGGACTCGTTAGAACCATCTAGATACCAAAATGATAAATATCTTCAGAGGATCAGTTCATTTAAAGAGGCAATTGGATAAATAAGATAAAACATATGAGTTTAGCAGACTGCCCTACTGGAGAAACCTAGAATTCCTCTAACAAAGTCCAGCCCTCAACACATATACTGGAAAAAAAGAAAGCATTTTCTATCAGAAATTGCTATTAAATCTCACAAATATTTAGACGGAAATTGTTTCTGAGGTTCTACAGAAAAACAGTGATGTTCAATGACCTGGAATAGGTTACAAACTGTTTTTCGGCTCAGCGATGGACTAGGAAGCAGATGGTAAAAATAAAATAACTAAAATGCAATACCACTGTAATTATCCAACTAAAACCTTCTTTAGACTGTCAGTACAAAACAGATTTTTGTGCATATCCAATTGGAATCCAATCAAAATGATTGATTGTCCACACGGTGCATTGCAACGGTTCAGATCTGATTCATGCATCCCATGGTGCTCTTTAATTCTAGTGACTCTCTGCATTGGTTTGTATGGCAAACTAGACACTGTGTTACTGTATGTCTGCGCTAAAACAACAATAACAGCAATACAGATGTTCTTATAACATGACGACATGTTGCCATCATGCTGAAATATACTGCACCTTATGAGGCATCGGGAGAAACATAGAAAGCTGGAAGGCACAGATCTTTTCTGCCATTTCAAAACTTAAAGAGATGCGTAGACCAGCTGTATATCGCCATTTTCTGCTTGACTTGCAGTTCACAATACAACCTTGTTTCTGCACAGACATTCAGCATGTTTCGACAAAGAAAGTCTGAGGTGTTTACATTTTACGAGGCATGAGAAAGTGAGACTGAATAGGATTTCAAACCCAATACAGTGAACACACACACACACACACACACACACACAAAACACACACACACACACACACACACACACACGGAGCACCTAAGTCATGGTGGTGAAGGAGGAAAGAGCACTGTACATTCACTCCCCCCAACTACAATTCATGCCAACCCGAGACTCGAACTTGCAACCTTTGGATTACGAGTACAAATCTCTAACCATTGGGCCAAGACCTCCTCCATTAAAGTGTGTGCATCTTTAATAAAAACTCCCTCACATGGCTCCGGGGGGTGAATAAAGGCCCCCTGTAGTGATCCATGTGCTTTTGTAAGATAAATATCCAAATTTCAAACATAATAAACACTTTTTTCTAACATCTGCTGAATGTTGGACAGGGAAGACATGCAGGCTGAAATGTAGGAGCAAAGAAAACAGTTTCCTTACTTAAGCAAAGGATAACCAGTCTCCTCTTGGGTTATTGCGAAATCCTCCAATGATTTTCTTTACAAATCCTCATTTTGTGCTTCTGATTTGTGACCAGCATTTAGTTTTTTTTCTCTCTCTGCGCTTGTCACGAACCACGCAGTGCTGAGAGACTACGACATCCGCCTGCACGGCTTCCAGTTCACCACAGTCAGCAGAACTAAGAAAAAGTGTTTATGATGTGTGAAATCTGGATATTTTGCTTTCAAAAATGCATGGAAAGAAGAAAGTCACATTCACCTAGGATTCTTCGAGCATGAGGAGAAGATGGACGAATTGTCATTTTCGGGTGAACTAACCCTTTAAGGATCTATACATCTTGTTTGCATTGACTAATACTGGTCATGAGTCCATTATCATACAAACACATAATAAAAATTGTAAGCATGGCCACTATGGATCTAAAATTCTCCTAAAAGATCTCAAACTCTCAGAAAATGGGTTCTACTTATTTGCAAGAATATTTAACATCCATGAAAGCTTACCATTGAACAAAAGATTCTTTATAGTGAAAAAAGATTCTTTAGACTGTTAAAATGCTCTTCATAATATGAAAAAAAAGTACTTTAAAGAACTGTTGACAAATGTTCTTTGGGAAACCCAAAATGGTTCTTCTATTGCTTTGCTATAAAAATCATTTTTGAAACTATTATTTTGAAGCATATAGTAAGAGAGCAACACTGAAGACAGAAGTTCATGCAAGGAAGCCCACCAAAATCACAAAATTGAAGAGTGATGTAATGAGGAATGGGTCAAAATTCCTCCGAGCCGAAGAGCAGGACTGATCCACATTTGGTTGTAGTTACTGTTGCCCGAGGGTCACGCCAGATACTGAAGCCAAAAGTTCACATTCTTATTATATGATCTCAGTGTAGCTCAAATTAATGCAGAAATATAGAAAATATCTTAAGAGAGCACAAAACTTTCAAGCATGACGACATATATTGCATCAGAGGTTGCATTACCCAAAAATCTTGTAATTTAGCAAATTTTTAAAATGTCAATGGATAATTCAACTGGTTTCCTTCAGAAAGAAATTGTTTCCCTTCAGAGACTTTCTCATGATGCAAATAGCAATTAAAAGTGGAGAAAAGTGGGAGCAAAAGCTTTAAAGGAGAACTAGTTTTAGAGAAAAAGATGAGAGAGATGTCAATGAAGATTTGGGGAGATAAACCAGCAAATCGGAGCAATAATTCATGAGGCATTGTTCATTAAATGGGGGTGAACAGATTGCAAGATTGTATCTGTTGTCTTTTTCTGCTTTGTTAAAAGAGCTTTGACACACGTTGTTGTGAAATATTTGTCATGTTCAAAATCTTAAGTATCACAATAGTTTACAACAGGCTTTTGAGAAAGGTTCATCAATCAATCATTGAATTACATATGCATTATATTTTGATCATTAAACGAAGCATTTACATTTCATTTTACTAAGACATATTTTTGGAGATATTTATATATTTATAATAATTTATGTAAGTAGATGCTAAAGATCTCACTGACTTACATTCATCAATTTCATATCCCTTTTTGTCCATGTCAATTATCAACATCTGCACAAAATAGCATATTTTTTCTCAGTTGGAGCTTTCTGAATAAAGTTGAACTGTTTGTTCCATCATATTCTCACTATATATTTGTAATTGTTTGTTTTATATATGAGCCATAAATGCTTGCTGTAGCTGATACAAAACATGTATAACTCTTCATTTTTTGCAAAGCAGCTGAAAATTGAATGTAAGGCTGATGATACACGGCAACTTTTTGAGGCAATGTTGCTAAGCAACTCTGGTTAATGTTGGCTTCAATGGGGAACCAGGTGAGGAACAGGGCCTAGGACCAATTTAATTAAAGTATACAGATAGAAATGTGTTACCATTCTCATTGGGAAAGGGCCCAAACACCATTGCTCAAAAAACACTGCAAAATTGCTGGTAAAGTTGCCCTGTGTATCATCAGCCTTATATTCGATTTAGAGATTCTTCACAAACAATAACAGCTGAGAATATGTTTACCATGAAATGCAGCAAGTAAAGCCCTTTCTTTGACCTCAAACAGTGGAAAAGCAGCCCTTGTGGCAGCAGTGTCTCAAGTTTTAGCTCTCTGTCGGTAAACGGGCCACGCTTGGTCCTTTATTTGATGGGCTGTTCATGGATCTGCCTGCTCATTATTAGCCTGACATCATGACTGATTGCTCTCTCTTACCGCAGGCTCCCGTGACGCTCTGACCGCAGCACACCGCATCACCACACTGCCCCGACAGCTCGAGTGATGTTCCCAGGACCGCTATGACAGCTTCGCTCCTGCGTGGTTTCTCCCGGCCGCGGACGGTGATGGCTTTATTTCGTGTCTCTCATCTAACACGGGGGGCGGGAATTTACGAGCGTTAAATCTTTGACAACTAAACTCCTGAAGACAAATGGAGCTCTGGACAGAAGGACCTTTTCTCAGAGTTCAGCCGACTGTTACACAACGAGGAACAGGACGCCTAGGCCAAGAATAGTACACTGGACTAAAATTGAAACCATAAAAAATGTATCTTTATAACCGTAAACTTGTTTAAGTTCAGTTTTTAAAAAAGGGTCTTCTATGTATATATACAGTATAGCTTTTCTTAAATTTATTTCAACATTTCTATTCATTGCATTAATTAGTTTAACCTGATGTACTTAACTAACTACAGTTATAACTGAAAAAAAACAATGTATAAAACAAATTAATAAATAAATAAAAGGTCACTTCTAGGTCACTTTATTTGAAGGTCCAGTTCTCACAATAATAAACAATTGTAACTATGACTTTTCCCTCAATAAACTCCTAATTACTGCTGATTAATAGTTAATTAAGTAGTTGTTAGGTTTAGGTATTGGTTAGGCTTAGAGATTTAGAATATGATCATGGAGAATGTGTGCTTTATAAGTACTAATAAACAGACAATATATTAATAATATGCATGCTTATAAGCAACTAGTTAATAGTGAGAATTGGTCTCTATGCT
>NW_020523355.1:0-127500 GCF_003368295.1 Carassius auratus
TGCATCTCTTTATTTATTTATTTTTTATTAAAGATATCCTTTGAGCCAATGAACTGTATACTGTAGATTCTAATTAGTAGAAGAGTTCATGGGAATGTTCGATATGATCATTTCATTTGCAAAATAGTTTTTACTTCTTTTCAAATTGTCAATTGGTCATGATTTAAGTATTTTAGCAGTCATCCGTGAAGAATTATATATTGTAATAAAAAATGTTTCTTGAGAACAAAGTCAGCACATTGGAATGATTTCTGAATCATGTGACACTGAAAACTGGAGTAATGTCTCCTGAAAATTTAGTTTTGCCATTATAGGAATTAATAAAAATGAAAATAAAATAAAATAATAAATTTAACTTTTGAATGAAAGTGTATATCAGAAGTGTTTCTTTTTATTTACAACAATACTGTACTTTATGGTATGGAATCTACTTGCACCAGGAAAAGAAAGCAGAAACTGGAGGATGATCAGAATGGATGTGATATATTTAGCAGTACAAATATTGACTATTTGATGACAATTGTTCAATTACAGCACAGTGACTTCCCAGAGAGAGATGACTAAGAGCGTCTATGCTGTGATGAGTTTATGTATAAAAAAATAATAAATAAAAAGGCAATGGCTTGGGCGGTAATACGGTAATATGGTATACCGCGGGATCTAAAAATAGCAACGGTATCAGTTCCAATACCGTCATACCGTTAATAATAATAATAAAAAAACAGTGCACTTACAAGGAAGGAAGACAAGGATTAAATATTAAATATAATTTATTTAATGCCTAAAAATGTGTATGCGTGGTTGTCATCGCGTGACAACGAGACGAGGAGAAAGAGAGAGGAGGGGAAAAGATGGCGAGTTGGGCAGTGACCTGGTCTCAAAATAAAAGAACATGAATTCAGCATTCTGCCAGTATTTCGGGTTTCGACCGAACGAGAAGGGAGAGGTGGTAAATAAGGACGAGGCTATTTGCAAATTGTGCCCTCACGAAAAAAAGATGACTCTGGGAATATGCTGCAAAAAAAATAAATAAATAAATAAAAAAGCCGATGCAATGGCAGGTCCTGTCGGCATCGGCAACGTAGAGGACCGAATCGGAGCTGAAATAACAGCCTACTGTTTAGAGCCAGTTAGTCAAGGAGACGAGGACCCACTTCATTCATGGAAAAATGCTGACTGGTTTTTTCCCCAGATGTCGCTAGTGGCACGAAAGTACCCTACCTGTGCTTCTGTGCCACAAGCACACCATCGAAGCAGGTTTTCAGCACTGCAGGTAAAGTTGTCGGTCCACAACGTGCCCTAGCGAAAAATCTTGACTAGATTGTATGCCACTTGCCATTCGTTCCTATTGGCACTGTTTATTTTTTATTTATTTAATGGATTCGGGTATTTTTATTTGGTTTTCATTAAAAAACTATTTTGGAAAGAAGACTGGAAAGAAGTTGTTTTTATTTAAACATTGCTTTTCAATAATTTAGTATTTTATATATATATATATATATATATATATATATATATATATATATATATATATATATATATATATATATATATATATATACACACACACACACACACACACACACACACACATATATATATATATATATATATATATATATATATATATATATATATATATATATATATATATATATATAGCCTATATATATATATATATATATATATATATATATATATATATATATATATATATATAGCCTATATATTAATATATATATATATATATATATATATATATATATATATATATATATATATATATATATACACACACACATATATATATTTTTTTTTTTAATTCAACTCTGGTTGACTGTTGTGGGTCTATTTGCAGTTTTTTTATAAGCCGCTCTTTGTTATTAAAAGTTGTTCGTGGAGTGTGATTTTTTATGGATGGGCGTTTTTCCGCAAATATCACATTCGAATAATTTTGAGCTCACAAAAAACGAATATTCGAATATTCGTTTATTTAAATTAAGTTTAATGAGACAGACGTTATTTTTCAGCAACATTTATTGTTTCTGTCATTTTGGAACAAGCTTACACACAATAAGCTTGAACATTAGCCTACACATCGTGTTTTGTAGCTGAAAAACTTTAACAACGCAAACAAACAAAAGTAGCCTACAGATTAAAAGCAAAAAAAAAAAAAAAAAAAAAAAATGAACAAAGAAAAAGCGTAAAGCAGCCTGCAGCAATTATGCCATTGTACAAAATGTAGCTTACACTTAACTTTTAAACTGTCTGCAAATCTTTTTTGCTTTTTTTCCTATTGTTTTACATGTTATTGTTAAGAAACACGGGCATGTAAACATGATCGGGGGAAAGTCGGCTGTCTGTTAAAAATAAGGCCGGGCGCGAAGAAAACGCGCCCTGACGGCACAGACGTTGGCGGAACTCACAAATGAATACGTTTTGTGAAGCGCTTCGTGTTTTCGTTTCACCACTGAATGGGATCCTCATCTGGTGTAATACATGGCTCCAGCAAGAACTGTTCCCACTCGTCTCGGCTGGACTCTCTGTAATCATCGCTGAAGAACTGGAGAAGAAGAAGATCTTTTCCGACGAGTGGGCATTGCATCCTCTTCATCGTTGGTGACGCACCACTCGCATCAAGGAAAATGTTCTGATAATGTTCCAAAAAGTTTTTTTTTCTTACTTCTCTCATCGAGAAACCTGACATCTTTGGGCCGAGGGTCTAGGGCAGATGCGAGAAGAGGAGTTTTCACTGCATTCTCCAAGTTCGCGGTGTTTATTCGTTGCTTGAGAGACGCCGGAACAATTTTATTGTGGACTTTTTTTCCCTTTTTTCTTTTCTTTGTGGCAAGCAAAAATATGTCGAAATTCGAATATAATTTTTATTTATCGAATAATTAGAGCCGAACGAATATTATAATAATAATATCTGTGCACACCCCAAGTGATTTTATTGATTTGTGTGCGCATCTCTGCTCAAAAAACTGTTCTGTATGTTTATGTTAATTTAATTATGTTTGACTATTGCTATTTGTTGCTAATAAAAGTTGTTAATATTGTTGTGCATGTCATTTTGTTATTGTTTCAGTATTAGTGTTTGGTATTCAGTTTATGAATGGTTTAGGCACAAGCCAACAGTTTGGTGATGCTGTCTCAGCCTTACGTCATTTTTTTTTTAATTATTCACGTTAATACCGTTATACCGAGGTAAAATAGGGAGGAGGTTTGACGGTTATCAAAATTTGGATACCGCCAAGCCTACAATGCATTTGTTTTTCCCCATGTTATATGCCAGTTCCATAGTCATCACAACAGGGTGCTGATTCCACTGAGGGATGAGTTTCCATAGACACACACACACACCAGCATTCCTGCCATGATCTACTATTTGTTAATGGTGGTGTTTGTGTATTGTTACCTGCAGTGCTGCAGACGTGTGCGAAAGAATCCAGGTGTGTGAAAACAGTAATTGAAATATTGATATGGTATAACACGTGCCCACTGTTTGTAAAATATTTAACACACTTGTTTTGCATACTGCACAGGGGAGTGAAACTATTATCAGCCAAATCAGTCAATGTTTCTGAATGTGCCATGTAAGGTATCCTTTTAGCAAAGCATTCCTCATGTAAACAATATGCCTCTTTAGGGATCATTATGATAACCAAGTTAAATAAAGATTTGCATGAGCTAGATTAGAAAGGCATAATTGTAATTTAATAATAATAATTTTAATATATTTTTTTTGAAAATGATGTACTTTTATGTATCTATAAACTAATTCATCCTATCAAAGAACCAAATGTATTGTGTTTTCTTTTCGAAGAAAGACCAATATATCCAGATGAAATTCAATGAGATTTAAGAGGCAGAAAAGAAAAATGATTTTATTACATTAAAATGCTCCATACAAAGAATGCATACACATCAAGTCATATTGCTTTCAGACACATTTCTGCTATTTTTTTTCTAGAATACATAAAACAACTTTGTAACAAAATGTAAGTACAACATTTATGAAAATATATATATATCTCTAAACAGGGATCTTCAATCTTGACAATACAAATAATAGAATAAACACATTTCAATACCAGTAGTGTGAACTATGTTTTGCAAACGTAGTTAAAAGTCATTCAAGTTACATAACATTTAATATACTGTTCAACTGCTCTCATATCGACACATTCAAATTATACTCTAAAAACTGGCATTCCAATATAATAGCAATGGACTTCATCAGTATCTTAGCAAAGATAATGCATGTTCTCATGATAAGTTGTGCTAGAAAAAACAACAAGGCCAGAAAAGTCCAGAAAAGTAACAAGAAGGGTCACAAACAACACCATTTAACATTCTGAAAACAAATAATAATAATTAATTAAAAAATAAACACAACTTTGGCAAATATTGTACAATATCTGTATGTTTTAAACACTTCAGTGGGAGAAGCTAATCACACCAATACTGCTACAGGTTTTGGGCTGTAAATGGGCCTATGTGTCAGTATTTCCAGAGGTAAACATACAATTCGACGGAATAGCCCTCGAGTTATGGAGAGAAGAGTTTGGATGGGGCATGGCTGATTGTTTTATTGAAACTAATTTCTTTTGTGACATGCCAGAGAATTTCACATTCTTTAAAAGTAACTATTCATCTTTAGGATTTAGTCGAGTCAGAAGATGACCTTCTCAGTATCAGTTTTAGAATTAAATATATGAGGATGGGTTTAATTCTGTCTGTCATTTAGAGCAAATTCCACACATGGATTCATGGACATCCATGCCATTTTTGTTAGAGAAAGTCTGGAATGCATTCTGAAATGACTAAGAAGCTTATAATGACTTCAGACAATTTTCTGAATACCTGAATACTGAAATGTACTTTCCAATAATCCTCATTTAGATTCTGTAAGCCAATTTTGTATGAATTGAATGCTGAACCATAATGATGAATATTTGTATCAATGTATTTTTGTTTAGAAATTCCCTGCAATTTTTTCTTCATCAGTTTCTGTAACAAAGAAAATAAAAAAATCCAGGCACTCACTTTGATTGCATTTAGCACAACATAACATATATTTAAGTAGTTGCACAAACTGCAGCAGCCAAAGTACATATGTACACATGTACATACGTTTACATTTTAGTACAGTACTAGAGGACGTTAATAAACAGACACAAATGAGTATTAAAAAAAAAATGGCAGCAACTTGTATGGCTACAAATATTTTACATTTCTGTATGCTTCTGTATAAAGTAACGTTATGGCTTGATTTGACTAAACTCATATAAAATCTGAACTATTTGGCCACATTGGCTCATACATGAGAAGGAAGGACATATAAAGCCGAATGGATTGGCTTTTCCAATAAATCACATTTTTCCTTAGTACTTAAATCCAGTACGTTACTAGTAAATCCAGTGTATACATTTGACAGTAAATTGATGATGGATAAAATAAATCAAGGTGACTGACTGCAGATTAAGTTCAGCTTAATAGCAATTGGTCAGTTGCTATTATCTGATAACTGATCTGTGCAGCTGAATCAAAGTTGCTGTAAACAATAATCACCTGTATCCATACATGGCCTTGTTCCTTCATGCCTGTCAGTGCGCTTTCATTGCAGCAGTTCAGTTTTCTTTGTGGGTGTTGTTGACTCTGGCTCTCCACTGTCAGAGACGTTGATAGGACTATCCCGAGAGAAGACCTCAGTGGATTCTCTCCACACACAGTCAGCAATGGTCTTGAAGGCATTGGTGCTACACTTAGGTCGTACTTTCTGTGAGGCATTGTTAACTATTTGGCGACTGTTTGAGGTGGCTATCTTGATTTTCAGAGTGGCATCTACACGGTCTACAACTGTGTAGGTGCCAATGCTGCCATCCTCAAATCCCACAATTATGTTAAGTGCTCGCTGTGATAGGCACAGATAGGTTGCCGTTTTGTAGAGGGAACAGGTCCCGATGCTCTTACCATCTGCCAATCTCATGACGATCAGACTAGAAATCACACCTGCATCATCATCTTCATCGCAATTCTGGAAACAGATGTACACTAAGTAGCGTCCATCTCGTGAGAGATTTTGACGCCAGATTATGCCAGCAGCATGTACAAGACGCAGTTTACCACTGTGTAGGTCTAGGACATTAATGTTCTCATCACCTTTCAACACAATGCCCAATTTCCCATTTGGTGATATTTGGAAATCTTCCAGGTTCTTCAAAAAGTTGCTAGGCAGCTGCACCCGCCTACACACAGACTCGTCGGCAACACTCCAGATGAAAACTGTTTCTGTGGAGGTGATGAAGACGACATAATCTGGAGTGTCAGGAACTAATTTGAAGTTAATAATTGTGATCCCATCATCACAGATAAACTTTTTGGATACACTGCCTGACCACAAGCTAACAGCCAACAGTTTATTCATGTTGGTTCCCACAAGAAATGTGTTTGCTGTGGTAATGAGGGCATGCTGGAGTGTTACAAGAATGTTGCACACCTTGTGACCAGTAGCAAGCCTCCAAACGCGGGAGGCATTCTGCTCGCAAAGGGACACTACAAACTGGTCATTGTGTGTGATGAGAAGCTGTGAGATCCTCTGACCATTGATACGGAATATATTTTCACCTGTGGTTGTATTCCAGATGTACTGACTACTTTTATCATCAGATGTCACCATTAGGTCACCCGATGTTGTCAAGACACAGTTTTCAACAAGGCCTTCATGCTTGAACACCATCTCAATGAAACCTGTGCTGTAGTTCCACTTATGAATGACCTCTGACCCATCCATGGTGTACACAAAATCCTCTCTGCCAGACAGCTGCAGACTTTGGATAGGTTTCCCAGTTTTATCAATGTTCGACATGGCTGTTATAATGTCAATGTCCCACACGGAAAGTACTCCGCTGCTGGCTACAGACAGCAGCAAGTTATGGTGTGTTGATTTGCTCAATTTTACAATGGCTCCAGATATCTCTATCAAGCTGGCCATGCACTGTCCACTGTCTCTTCTCCACACAAATATGGATGATGTGTTCTCCATGGAAGCTATTATGCTTTGGCTATTCTTGGAGAGAACGGCCGCTACAAACTTTTCGCTACGCTTAGCCTTGAACTTCTCTGCCATTTTCCAAATCTTGGTGTCCAGCACCTCAATGCTTCTCGCTTTGCAGATGAGGATGGATCGCTGATCCTCAGAGAGTTCTATGCCCACCACTTCGGTCTCATCTACTCTGCAGTCATAATCCTCCATCAGCTTGGGATTTGTGATATCTTTGGTGTTCCAGACGGATAGACTGCCCTCATTGTCGATCATCACCATTTGATGGATTGTATCTAGAATCAGGATGGACTTAACAAATCCACCAGAGAACTCAGAAGTCATTGTAGCAAGCTTGTCCCCACTACCAAGGTGGAATATGGTGGTTGTGTTGAGATACTGTCCACAGAAAGCATACATTCCATCTGGGGAACATTGGACACAGGTTACCTCATACCAGCAATGGAACTGATACAATGGCCAACCATAGAGCAAATCAATCACAATGACGTCTTTGCTTGCCTCCAGCCAAGCTAAGGCATGGTGGCTGGACAAGGTGAATCCATTGATGAACGCTACCCCACCAGTGATACCACAGTTCGTGGACCCTTTCACTTCCACCTCCGACAACAAGCAGGATTTGTGGTTGTCATAAATTAGAAGTGTGTTTTTTGTGGTTGCCACTACCAGATACTTCTCATCTGAGGTTAGCCTGATGCCAAGAACAACCGACCTCGCTGTGTCTATCTGTCTTATCAACTGTCTACTCTCAACATCCCATGTGCTGACAGATCCATCTTCGAGGGCCACAATGACTATGTTTGGAGCTAATGTAGGTAGAATCTCCACTATTTGCATGTAGCTAGAACAGAGTGGCAATCTCTCTGGACTGTAGGTGACATCCATGGAAGAGTGCAGTGGCACAATGGAGCAGTATTTAGGACCATCCTTGTCACATTCAAGAAGGAGGTGTCTGAGCTTGGGAAGAGATGTGACAACTGGAAGGAGTCTTTGCTGTAGTTCAGCAGACAGTGATGCAGGATTCTTTGTCACTTTAAGCTTTATACTGCGGAGCATAGTTGCAAGAAATTTTAGTTCCTTTTCTTGCGTGAAGCTGTAAGCTAGGTCAATATCTGACAGGGCCTTGTCAAACTGCCCAATCTTTATCATAGTGTAGAGCCAGCTGAAGTTCATGATGACACCATATATGAGATCATCTGTTCGGCCACTTCTTGTCAGGTGGTATTTCAGCTCCATCATCTTTCGGTGGTTGACAAAGAAGATGTCCGGCTCTAGTAAGTTACACTGGAACACCCAGGGTTGTTCGGGTGTCTGTCTGTCATAAGAGTGCTTGTCAGCAGAAGCTTTGTCATGGCCATGAAGGCTCTGCTGGTGATGAGGGTTTCGATGGTGTGAGATATTCAGGGAGGCGAAGTGATTATTGTCACAATGGAATATCTTCTTTCTACCACCTGCCCATGCTCCAAGGAAGTACTCAGCCAAAAGGCTATGCATTTGATGTACATCTTCTTCATTACTAAGGTATAGCTTTTGTGCTATAAGATGCAGGTGGCGATTTGCCCACGCCATCAGTGTTACACTATGGACTTGACGCTCTACTAAATAACCTTCTAGTTCTTCTTTTAGACTGGCTATGAAATCATAAGAAATACGCAACGGGCTTTTAAGATTAGAGCTCACTATGATGTCCCCAAGGACACTGTTGTCCAAAGATAAGATATCCTCTAGCTCCAGCTCTGTCAGGCCTGCCCGTGCCATTGTAATGTAGCCCAGTGCCCGACAGACAAAGTGTGAGCCAAGCTTGTTTTCAGTAGTGTAGAAAAGCTGCTCAATGCTTTCGTGTACTGTAGAACTCAATGATTTGTCATCCACATCCTTGTGTGACCGCCAGTGAACTACCTCTCGGTAGATGAGGTTGACAAACATGGGGAGTGTACATTTTGCCATTGCTTCATTCACATATATCTGTTGGCCTGAGGTCACCTTCCGTTTGACACTTAGAAGCTGCTGTTTAAGTGTCTGACTGCAAGCTTTGCGATCTTTTTGCATCAGTTCAACATAGGCATCCTCGTCATGTATCAAGCAATGTAATTTCTGGAGTATCCCATGCTTGTTGGGTAGGGTGGACACTACAATTCGGACTGTATGTGGCAGGTGGACAGGCAGCCACCACAACTTTCGGGCCTCGTCAACATCCGCCAACTGCTCCAAGGCATCCAAAATGATGACAAGAGGTCGGTGAAATGATGACTCCCCAAGCAAATTTACTAGCAATTCCCTCATCTCCTGGATCTTGTTAGGTAAGAAGTGGATCAGGCACCGATAGTTGATGGCAATCTGCTCACAGATGCTCTGTAGCAGGGTGCGAAGGTCAGTAGAGAAGTCTGTGGAGCCGATGAATCTGACAATGATGACCGGGTCTGTTTCTGGTCCCATCTCTTTCTGTAGCCATGAATAAGCCTAAACAAATGAAAATGACACAGAAGCTCAGAAATACATCATTTACATATAGTTTATTGAATGTTTCCAATATGTTATTTAACAATGTATTTATATACAGTTAGGAAAAGCTCAAGATCAGCAAAAGTAGTAATTTTTATAATCAGATTTTAGTAGCTTGGCAGTTTGCAAACAGATTTAATCTACATAAAATACAACTACTGTATTCCATATTATTTAAAATTTAACAGGATCTTGTGTCCTGTTGTTAAAAAACTCACATGGTTAAAAATCCAGAAACTACTGTGACCTAGAGCAACGCTGTTATAAGTATGACTCTAGCAAACAAACAAAGCTTAAGTGACTCGAGTCCATCCATTATTTAGTAGATCTACTCACTGTACACTAACTTTGACATCTCAGAATGTGAGGAAGGAATACAAAGACCAATGACTGTAAAGAAAATAATCAAATGTACTCAATAGTGAGAGTCAGCACTGGATTTCTTGTGCTGAAGATTTTATAAATCAGTTTGAAATGTTCCCTCATCCTTAGCACAATTCTTTTTTGGATGTGGTTAAAGGGTGTCCCCAGCTGTGATTCGGGAAAACAAGAAATTTTATTTCTCTCTGTCTGGAGAGGCTGACAATTAGTGATAATATGCTTTTCCAAACCAAACATTTGCAAGAGGATCGTGTGTCTCTGTGTTTGTATTATTAGCCAAGGGGTGTGTGTGTCCAGATTGCAACTCTCTGGAGTCCATTAACGCATATATGCGTTTTGAGTCATTTTCACCGGATAACCCCTTAAATTACACTCTCAGTTTTAATCGTACAGATAAGAGCAATACATCAATCGAATCTGTAAAGGGTCTACTTTTTTTGGATACAGACATAATAACAAAACACCTTTGTGCACGTATAAAATAAAGATAACAAACAAGGTATGCTGTCTGCAGTCTTTGTCTCCGCTGATTGTCATGTACAAACACGTCATTAAAATGAACTGTAACTCCGTGAATACTCAACGAAGAGATATGAGAGATATCTATAGAAAGCCTGAAATGTCTACTTTTAAACTAAACAGGTGCTGCCGAAAACAAATATTCTGAGATAAGTAATCCATATGAAAACAACGCGATGTCTATTTTTCATATCTCCGCTCATTATATCTAATGTGACCACGCCCCCGCGCTTAACGCGCTATTCAGATTCAAACTGAAGCGCGCGGCTTGAATACGCCCACACAGAAGAAAAAGCAGCCAGACTGTTCTTCGAGTTTTTATTTTATTTTACTGTTTACTTCGCGATGAGAGGAATAAGACATAAATCACTCCAAAAAGATGTGATGTGGTTGAGGATTTGAGAAATGGATTTCCTCAGAAAAAAGAATGAAGCACTTTATTCAGCAGAGATCATAAACATGAGTAGGCTAAGTCTGAGTAAGTAACATGAGTAAGTGTAAACATTTTACTAGTTAGACTTTTTCCAAACTATAATTCCTGACTAAATGTATAATCAAGTGAAACATTATGAAGTTTCAATAACAGTATACAATACTATACCATTCAAAAGCTTGATGTAAATAATATAAATGTGTCAAATAGAGATAACTCTAACAAATGTAAAGACAATGCAGTTCTTTCAATTTATTCGCCCTAAAAAAAAAACGGAAAAATATTCTCAGCTCTATTCAACATTAATAATAATAATAATAATAATGATGATGATGATAATAAATGTTTTTTTGTTTTGGAAGAAAATAAGATTGTTAAAAGGATTTCTGAAGGATTGTGTGACTAGAGTAAGGATGCCTAAAAATTTGTTTGAAAGTAAGCTTTGATTGTCCCTAATAAACTGTTTAACTGCTCCCCCAAGTGGATATTAAATTATGTTGTGGGATAATTAAATATATTCTTAATAAACTACAAACATAAAATTATATACTTTTATTTTGTTCTCACATTCTTTCTTGTAAGTCCTCCCTCACAGTGGCACAGTTGAATGGGAGGCTCATTATGCAGGGCTTTGTCTTCTCAGGTGTAAATCACAATGTTATTCATGATAGTTGACGCCTACTCGCATATGACTTTTACCAACAAAAAGTGTCTTAGAAAATTTAAATCAATATATTGTTTTCTGTGAATGAGTAAACAAGATGATTTTCACATAATTTAGAAAGAAAAATTCTAGGCTACAAGCTCCAGTTCTCAACAGTCCCGGGAACCAATGGTATGTATGTGTTTTTTGGCCTTATTCAAGTTATTTAACATTTTTAGTTTTTCACTAACCATGCATAACATTTTTTTTTCTCAAAAATACAATCATGTACATGCATGCATTTCACATATTATTATAGCCCAGTTTGTGCTGACTACAGTGATGTTAGACTTTACCCATTTAGATATTTATAAGAAACTGAAAAAGCACAAATATCAGGGCATGACAAAACTTCTCCAGGCCCCAAAAATACCCTTAGACTCCAGAGGGCACTGAGAAAGGCAGTATAAGGCAGTATAAAAACATGCCAGCTGTACCAAACATGAGACTAATTTGCATGGCACAGACAGACACCCTAGATTATAAAAAGTGTATGCAATGTGTGGGCATGTAACTTGCATTTCATATATAAATATTTTAGAATATCTGACTCTCTTTAGTGTGTATGTTACATAGAAGTATAGTGTGAGAGAGTGAGAACATAAGCAAGGATGAGGGAGTTAGTTAAGGTCCCCAGGCTCATCATCTGTAAACTAACATTAGAGGCTGAGGTCTGTGACGGGTTGCCATGGGTGATGGGAAATGTCAACACTACGCTTCCTCCTTTTCTTCCTCACCCCCAAACTTATCAACACTGTCAATTCTGACCATCAACACATAACACGGACACACCACTGAATCTGATATCCATAAGCCCGATTAATTGGCTGAAGCTGACAGATATTAGTTATTAAAGTTTATCAAATTATTATCATCTATTAAATCACAAAATTTGCCAAGACATCAGATATTAAGTCAGAGGTAGCAAAGAACAGCTTTAGGTTAAATACAGGCATCCTGCAGTATTAATCTAACATGTGCCAGCATCCAGATGGCTTTAAAAAGCAGGTCAGTATGTTCACACATGCTTTCTCTCTCTCTCTCTCTCTCTCTCTCTCTCTCTCTCTCTCTCTCTCTCTCTCTCTCTCTCACACACATACACACACACACACACACGCACACACACACACACACACACACACACACACACACACACATACATGCATATGATACATGCTTTTCACCTGTTTTGCCACTTCAGCAAGTAACAATGTCTTTCCAGTGCAGGGTCCTCCATACACCACTAGGGGGGTTATTCGACCACCTTTGGAGGGGTACAGGTACTCCTGGACTATGTCCAAGGCTTCACTCTTGTACACAAAACAAGATGAAAAAGTCTTGCATAAAGACAGATGCTGTATGATTTCATCATACAGTGGATCTGTCTCTGTATCAAAGTTCTGTTGGACCGTGGCCTGGATGATATCCACCATGTCTTCATAAAACTGTTTACATAGACCTTCAACGTAGTGGCTCTCTACTTCCTGTGAATAGCCAAATTTCATGTCACAATGAGTGACCGACGAGTAGACTCGAAGATTGGATGCTGCCACCACCGTTGGAATGAACTCATCTCTTACTTTCAAAAGACGTTCATAGGCTTCTTGGTTTCTCATGACATGGTCGGCGCTCACTACAGTGTCCATGTAGCGTGCCATCTCAGGGAGTTTAGCGAAACGGTCAAAGTTGGATATCTTCCGGATGTAACATACACATTTCTTGAGGAAGGCTGGGCTTTGCTTGCCCAGTGCGAAATCCAGTTCATCCTCTAATGCTGAAAGACAAGAGTAAAACAGAAATCATAATAATTACCCAGTTCTGCATGACACAATATTTCTTTTCAATCATGGTTTTGATCCCTGCCACTATTTACTCTCAAAAATCTTCAGTGGCACTTTCAGAAAACATGCTTAATTTGATTTCATGAGGTGAGCGCTTCTACTGAGTTTGCCAGTCTTTAGCAAATTATTAGATCTATGTCTTTGAGCTGCCTTGGCGAAGGAAAAAGTGATATGATCTCTTAATCCAGCCTCGTCTGGTTTTATCAAAGACCTCCGAAGGCAGCGTTCCAGTGATAGCCTGCCAACCTCGTCAGTATCGCATACTTGCAGCTTGTTTTGTAAACGAGAGGAGAGGGGGATGCAAAGATGACAAGTAAATGGCTGCAGAAAGCATTAGCTCAGTTAAGTCTCACATGTACTTTCCTCACACTGGTATTAATAATCAAAATATAAACTATATATACACTACCATTGTCATGGGTGCCTACTTTTGTTATTATTGTGTTACAGGTGATACTTTTTTAATAAAGATCTACAAGATGCCACATCCGTCAGACATAAGAGTGCACGTGCAGATCAGGGAACTCACTGATGCTCTGAAGTAAGACAGAAGACCTCAGTTTTAATGAAAGGAACCTCTGCGACTAAGAAAAATTGTTCATCACATTAAAAAAAATGCCTTATTTACGGCATCCTCTTGAATGCTGTTGTTTCATATCTACTGCATGTCAAGATGAAGACTTAACTGTATAAATGACTGAATTATAAGCCCATGCTCTCAGAATGACATTAAAGAGCAAGCATTAAATCTGTTCTTTCTCCGGTGCCGACCCACAGTCTCTAATGTCGAGTAGGTAATGAGACTTAACTGTATCACTGAATATTGGATTAACCTAGATGAATTAAGTTTGCCTGATAAGATCTCATCTTATGCTGTCTAATGCGGGCAAATTTTAATTCAGTCACAATGACTTTCAAGAGTGGGATAAAAATAACATTTACATTCATTATGAGCTTTAAATACGATCTCTCTTTGAAGCCACAAAGCTATAAACTATGGCTCTGCAGCATGATTCAGCCTTTTATTTTATTATGGATGCAATTTTACAGACAAACAACCTAAATGTTAAGCATCAAGCACTGCTGAAACGTTTAAAGTGAAACGGTGCCTTTTAAGTAAACCTGGAAATTGCTTCACACATTTCTCACAAAAGATGCTGGAGGGCCACTATCCTGCAGAGTTTAGTTCCATCCCTTCAGTGTATAAAGGCATTGTGTAAATTAATTTAAACTATAACTATAGCATGTGGTAAATGTATGCAATAGAAACATATACAGTAAATAAGCAAAAAAAAAAAAAAGAAAAGGCTAGTATTTTAGATCCCCTCTTTGTTCTTTATTGTTGTCATGTGACGACAATGCCCAATCAGAGCAGTGTAACATATTTACTGTCCTAATGTAGAGACATTGAAATATCTTAGGTGGCAAATTTATTTTAATTTATTTATTTTAAAATAGTAAATGTCAGAGAAATTATGACAATGGCCTGTTCAAAACGTGCTTCACAGCGACAGCAAGCATGACTGATAGACAATGCATTTATTTTCCCCAACAGAAGCACCAAATCAGCAAGATGGTGACACTTGTTAAAAGTGGTAACATTAAGAGTCACTGGATCAAAAATGTATTTTTAGCAAAATTACTCACAGAACACAGAGGTTATTTAAAAAAATAGATGAAAAGATGAAAGAACCATATCGAGTATCTAGTCAAATTATATGTAGATTCTGTGGACCTTCAGCTCAGTGGAAAATAAGCTGACCATAATGATTTAACTTTTAGTACCCTTACTTAATATATTTACATATACAGTCAATGTTGACATTTACAGCAGTTGCAATGTACTGCAAAACACACTGCAAACCAACTCAGGCATTTAAAGCCATGTAAAATAACACTAAACATTTATTAGCTGTGAGCTCAATCATTACCGTAAATATAACTACAGTTTACCCGAGCAAAGAAATTTCTTGGCTTGATCGCTCTTCATCGTTCCCTTCTCCTGCAGCTGTAAAACAGAAGTTCTGAAGATCTTCTTGATTTCCTCTAAGACTGCCCTCCATTCCTTGTCATTCTTTGATTTTGCTATGCTGTTTGACTCCATCTGCGGGGTAAAATCACATATTGAGTCACAATTACAATTATTCAAGGTTCCACTATTTGTATGTTGGGCATTTGAAAAAACAAAATCTACAACATATCATGTCACATTTACATTAATTAACACTTCTTTCATTCCACTAAAATGTAGGAACAAATGCATTAGTACCCTGTACTTCTTTGTTTAACTGTAATGCTAACTAGCACAGTTAGCATAATTTTAATCTTGTTCTGGAACAAACTGCACTGAGGTTTTGTCCTACTGTAGTACTTGATCCCTGTCCTACAAAGATGTTATCACCACTGTTCGGCAAGTTTTTACTCTCAAAATCCAGACATTTCATTAGGAATCAGGGCCCGGTTTTTCAAAAGTAATCCAGTAGGATTTTGGATAATGGATTGGATCAAATCTTGAAAATGTGTTTTTCAAAAGGAAAAACGGATTACATAATCGGTTTAGATCACGTAATCCAATCTTGGTTTTGATCCGGATCAAACCTTTAGTTTGGGTTTTTTAGAACTTTTTTGTAGGATTTGGATCACTTTGATCCAAAAAATCTGGATTAAACTGATCCCATCAGAAGGGTGGATTCAGCGTGGATTTCATAGCCAAAATGTAATGAAAACTTTAAAAATGTATTAAATAATACTATATTTGGATCATGCAGTATCTTACAAGATATCCTATTTATTCATAAGGTTTTAATTTTATTTGTTCATCCGTCAGGCTACAGTGATTAGGTAGGCTTTAACGTATTCAGCCTTTCAGTATAGGCCTACAGCAAAGTAGAAATAGTTTGCCCCCATAAAATAATCCCCCAAACCGCTGTCAAAATTAACCAAAAACAAAAAATTTTATTCTGTCACTAATTGATATATATATATATATATATATATATATATATATATATATATATATATATATATATATATATATATATATATATATATATATATATATTCATCACAATCAAAAATATTGTTTTACATTAAGTCTTTTTTTTATTCAATACATCTATACTTGATACTTGTTATAAATATCCTCAATGTACAGTGTTTGTGTTGTAGGTCTCAGATGAGCGGACTGCTGGAATAGGATGGGGTGGGGTTTTTCTTGTTTTTAGTTTTTCTTAAGTGTCTGGGTTTTCATTTCAAATAAAAATAAACTTATATTGACCCCTCACTGGCTATTCTATTTGTTGCTCTTTACATATCTATAGTTCTACATTGTGGTGTCCTATCCTGTTTGAGCACTGGTTATCCAGCACTGGTTATCCAGATTTGGTGATCCTGAAAAGTTCCTTTCCGGATCAGATTGATCCAATCCGATGTTGCTTTAAAAAACTGGCTCCAAAAGTAAACTGGATTACATGATCACGGATTGCAAAAAAAAGGATTACTAAAACCAGATCAATTTTATCCGGATTAAACCTTTTGAAAAACCAGGCCCAGGACATGAATCAAACCTGAAACTGCTGCCCCAGCTCCAACATTATTTATGTTTCTACAGTACTTTATTAATAACTTCACTAAATAATGACTGAATTATGGCTTTCCACATTTGGACTAATACACTCACTTGACTTCTTTGTGATTATTGTTTGTCACTACCCACTTTATTTTTAATGTAAGAGCAGGAACAACCATTTTTAACTTTAATGTGCAAGGCTTAGCGATAGTCCATTATGGTGCTTGATTCTGCAAACTGTTATTTGTTGTAATGTCTTAATTTATGAGTGTAATCATAAATACTGTAGCACAGAGAATTTTAGTTTACTGCACTTTATTCTTTAAGTTATTCACATATATACTCTCACACTCACAGGAAATAGCTTACTTTTTAAATAGCTTACTTAAATAGCTTAAAAAAATTTGGTGAATAACATACAGATTTAAATATATGTATGTATGTATACAGTATTGTTCAAAATAATAGCAGTACAATGTGACTAACCAGAATAATCAAGGTTTTTCGTATATTTTTTTATTGCTACGTGGCAAACAAGTTACCAGTAGGTTCAGTAGATTCTCAGAAAACAAACGAGACCCAGCATTCATGATATGCACGCTCTTAAGGCTGTGCAATTGGGCAATTAGTTGAATTAGTTGAAAGGGGTGTGTTCAAAAAAATTGCAGTGTGGCATTCAATCACTGAGGTCATCAATTTTGTGAAGAAACAGGTGTGAATCAGGTGGCCCCTATTTAAGGATGAAGCCAACACTTGTTGAACATGCATTTGAAAGCTGAGGAAAATGGGTCGTTCAAGACATTGTTCAGAAGAACAGCGTACTTTGATTAAAAAGTTGATTAGAGAGGGGAAAACCTATAAAGAGGTGCAAAAAATGATAGGCTGTTCAGCTAAAATGATCTCCAATGCCTTAAAATGGAGAGCAAAACCAGAGAGACGTGGAAGAAAACGGAAGACAACCATCAAAATGGATAGAAGAATAACCAGAATGGAAAAGGCTCAGCCAATGATCACCTCCAGGATGATCAAAGACAGTCTGGAGTTACCTGTAAGTACTGTGACAGTTAGAAGAAGTCTGTGTGAAGCTAATCTATTTTCAAGAATCCCCCGGAAAGTCCCTCTGTTAAAAAAAAGGCATGTGCAGAAGAGGTTACAATTTGCCAAAGAACACATCAACTGGCCTAAAGAGAAATGGAGGAACATTTTGTGGACTGATGAGAGTAAAATTTTTCTTTTTGGGTCCAAGGGCCACAGGCAGTTTGTGAGACGACCCCCAAACTCTGAATTCAAGCCACAGTACACAGTGAAGACAGTGAAGCATGGAGGTGCAAGCATCATGATATGGGCATGTTTCTCCTACTATGGTGTTGGGCCTATTTATCGCATACCAGGGATCATGGATCAGTTTGCATATGTTAAAATACTTGAAGAGGTCATGTTGCCCTATGCTGAAGAGGACATGCCCTTGAAATGGTTGTTTCAACAAGACAATGACCCAAAACACACTAGTAAACGGGCAAAGTCTTGGTTCCAAACCAACAAAATTAATGTTATGGAGTGGCCAGCCCAATCTCCAGACCTTAATCCAATTGAGAACTTGTGGGGTGATATCAAAAATGCTGTTTCTGAAGCAAAACAAAGAAATGTGAATGAATTGTGGAATGTTGTTAAAGAATCATGGAGTGGAATAACAGCTGAGAGGTGCCACAAGTTGGTTGACTCCATGCCACACAGATGTCAAGCAGTTTTAAAAAACTGTGGTCATACAACTAAATATTAGTTTAGTGATTCACAGGATTGCTAAATCCCAGAAAGAAAAAAAAAAATGTTTGTACAAAATAGTTTTGAGTTTGTACAGTCAAAGGTAGACA
This sequence comes from Carassius auratus, assembly GCF_003368295.1. Taxonomy (NCBI): domain Eukaryota; kingdom Metazoa; phylum Chordata; class Actinopteri; order Cypriniformes; family Cyprinidae; genus Carassius; species Carassius auratus. The sequence goes on from NW_020523355.1 coordinate 18,885, forward strand.
CTGCTATTTTTTTGAACACACCCCTTTCAACTAATTGCCCAATTGCACAGCCTTAAGAGCGTGCATATCATGAATGCTGGGTCTTGTTTGTTTTCTGACAATCTACTGAACCTACTGGTAACTTGTTTGCCACATAGCAATAAAAAATATACTAAAAACCTTGATTATTCTGGTTAGTCACATTGTACTGCTATTATTTTGAACAATACTGTATATATATATATATATATATATATATATTTTTTTTATATAAAATAAAAATTACTTAATAAAGCACCTTTGAAATCTCTAGCTGATGACATTTTTACAGCAAAAAAACAGTATAACTAGAGAAATAAAGCATATTATTATATCTATAACACCTATTGAAATGAAAACATATTAATACACTTTTTTCTATTGACTTTTTCCAAGTCATGCCTAAAATTTGAAGGCTCCTAATATTTCTGTGACCACAGGAACTCTGTGTAATGTAGAGTGATGTCAAAGGGAGTCCAATTTACCAGAGTTCATAACTGACTCTGTCTACTTGAACAGAGAACGTGAAAGCAGACACCACTCTGTGTTACTGAAGTAATTTTTTAAGAAGTGTTTGTTATGAACCCAGTAACCTCCCAGAGAGAAAGAGGACAGAAACACACACACACACACACACACACACACACACACACACACACACACACATAAAGAGAGAGAGAGAGAGAGAGAGAGAGAGAGAGAGAGAGCGAGCGAGCAGTGGGTGTTTCTGCTGAGTGCAGGTAGAAACTCAGTCCCTGCTGCGTTTCTTATTTTAGTCCAAAAGAGACCCTCAGTTTCAAAGACGCTCCCTCAATTTGTAACCACTCTGCATTTCAATCTGTTTTATACAACACTATTTGATTTGTTTGTGTATGGGTGACAGAGATCGAAACATAATTTGTCTCTGTGTAAGAAAGAAAGAGAGAGCACAATTAAGATTTAATGAAAGACAAGCTGAATTTATGAAGTTAATAAACTCTACATGCGGTGAACAGTGTTTTCTCACGGGCCTGCCATTTCTACATTGCTCCATATAAAACAACAACCACTGACATTTACAGGTTGCTCCTGTGTGTGCGGGAGAGGTCAGGTTCAGTATAATTCTGGATGCCTTGTCATGTGCCAAATTCAAATTCTAATTTGAATTCATTTTCCAGTTGCATTTGCTGTTTACATAGTTTCTGGGTTTCACCTGAGAATGAAAAATCATCTAACTTCTACTCATTCATGAAGCATCCTAGGTGTATGTGACTTTCCTCCTTCAGAATAAATTGAAGTTATATTATATATTATTTCACATCTTCTAAACTGTTGACAACAAACAACTGATTACCCCCATTGAAAGGCATGGAAGAGCAAGGACATTTTTTTATGTAACTTCGATTGGATTATTCTGAAAGAATAAAGTCACATACACCTAGGATGCTTCAAGGGTGAGTAGAAGATGGACAAATTTTCATTCTTGGGTGAACTAACACTTTAATGGAACAACTTAAACTTGGGAAAATCAACAAGCAAATAATACAAAAAAATTGTCATTTTTGCATCTATATGCCTGCTCACACCTAAATTGGATTTTAGCCTGTCCTATCGCTAAGATTTTTACTGTATTCAACAATTAAATAAAATCATATTGATACTGAAATAAAAAAAAAAAAGTCAAATTACTTTCAGTTGTGACAATCAAAAAAATATAATTTGACATCCTTTACCATTCAAAAGTTTGGGGTCTATAATCTTTAAGGGGTATGTACACTGTAAGATTTATGTTTTTATTTAGAAAGTATACATTAAATTGCTCAAAAGATACAGTGAAGACATTTCTTATAAACTCTTCTTATGAACTTTTTATTCATCAGGGAGTAATGAAAAAATGTATCACACTTGATAAACAGCACAACTGTTTAAAACTTTGATAAAGAAATGTTTCTTGGGCACCATGTTTCCTGAGTATTAGAATGATTTCTGAATAATCATGTTGCAAATTTTAGTGGACAGTACATTCCAGGGCCAAGGTTATCACCAACATTCTGAGCCTCTGGCCCATGAGGGAAGAGGCAATAACAGACGCCAAGTCCTAAGTCTCCAGCTTTGAGGCAGCAACAGATACAACCATGTTCTGAGGCTCCAGCCTGCGAGGAAAGAGATAATCTATGTTCAGACTTAATTTAGAGACAACAACAGATGCAGCACATCCTGGGTCTCCAGCCTAGAGAGACAAAGCAGATCGACCAAGTTCTGAGACTCTAGCCCAGAAAGGCACAAGACACAGAAATCTGCAACAAGGTTAAGCTCCGGCGAGCAAACCTTCACTCCAAGGTACCTTTGCTTGCGTGTTCCAGGCTAAGGACCTTCTGCACTTACTCCAAGGCCACATCTACATTTTCTAGATTTTAGGACCCTTTGGTGATCCAGGAGATCAGCATCCTCCTGCGCTTTGTGTTCAAGGCTGTCAAAATGGATTCCTGCTCCTTTCCTCTCTGCATTGCTATCAGCACAACCAGTGGATGAAATCACCGCTATCAGACTGCTCACTCGACCACAGAGAATGTAAATATCATTTATCCAAACCTCTTCTAGAGTCCTTGGTATTGTTAGTTATTATAAGTATATGATTTTTCTAATTTACATTAGATGTTATATAGCTGATTGCAGTTTATAGCAAAAAAAATATATTTGTTTGACGCAAATGGGTTTCTTCACCTTATTTCTTTCAGAGTAGCAACATTTTATCTTTCCAGAAAGTGTAGCTCTGACATTGCAACACCCAACATAATTACTTGCATTTTATGTATGTTATGCACATTATTCCCCTTTCATTTATGGTTTTCGTTTAGTATTTGTTGATAATTCTTGTCTGTCTATTTTATTACACTTGTGTCTTTCTTGTGTTGATGATACAGAAGAGGTTCTACAACGTTCTTATGTGATGTACTCATGACCACACCTTAATTGACACGTGATCCAAACATCATAACGTCATTGGTGACATGAGTACCCATCACTACACTGTTTTGCTTCCCTAAGTTGGCAAATGAAAGCAAATATCACTACAAAATGTATTATTGTTTATAATAATAATTATAAAATATAATACTACAAGATGATTATATAAACTGTAAAATGTGGTAACCAGCATTTTGTACTTTTGTACCTTGTACTTTGGAATCAACTATACTTTTAATTATAAAGAAGGGTTTTCATTGTTTCTAAAAAAAAATAAACAGTCCCAATTCTTCAAATATATTCTCTCCTTCCTGCTTTACTTACGGAGTTCTGGTAGTTCTTCAGTATCTCAGCTTTTGGTTTTAGGTAGTAGGCAGGTGGGACTGAGTTCTCATCCCGACAATACCACTCCTCCAAGATCCGTGTGTCTAGTCCCGCCTCCTCTGCCGCATCCAAAATCATGTCAAACTCGGCCGACTCCACCTCACCTGGGACCCGAATGCTGCCATACTTCTCTCCAATGAGCCCCTGGGAATGAGGGAGAAACTATATTTACACCTTGATCTTATCACAATGTATCATAAAAGCATAAATAATAAACAGGGAGAGAATAGGGCTGTTACACTGTACATAACATTGGCTTATTGTCTTTTTAAAATTTGGACTAATGCTACTTTTAACCCTGGGTAAATCAATGGTTCACAGTTGTAAATTTTAAAGTTAGCACTGCTTTTAACCCTGGCTTATGAAAAACTATCAGCTTTTGCAGTTCCCATCACAAGCAGTATTCATGTTCGCATATTATGAGGTCGATAACGCTAAGTGGACATTGCAAAGTGATCTCATAAATATGCAAATAAGAACATTATCCCGGAGTTTACAAGTTAACAGTAAAAATAATGAAGTATGGGATTAATTATTAAGACAGGATAAAGTATGAACAGTGTGAAACCAGGGTTAATAATTTCAAATGTAATATGTCAAAATTACTAACTAAGACTAGCAGGGTTTATTTAAAGAGTTTGAAAGCTACTGAAAAGAAAACGAATGTAATGAATTCACAAACATTCAGTAAAGCCTGTTAGCTTAGAAAGCCAATTTGTTACATCGTTTGCCAGTGTCATTGTGTCCACAAGGCCATATGCCAGTGGCAGAACATTCAAATGATGCTGGATAAGCCTATAGACTAATGATCTGACCCTTCTTCCGAAACATATCCAGACTTGCAGGAGATGAGACATGGGTTGTGGGATATCACGGTCTCTGATTAAAGCGTTGTAGCAGAATCTTTGCCTTTGCTCATATCTTTTCTGAAATTGTAGGTTTCCTACAGGAAAAGTGTGACAGCGGTGCTGCGAGATGATTTAAGTGATGGCTAATTCAGTATTTTTTAATGACTACTGGGCTGAACTTTAATGCTTTACTTTCCCCACCTTTACATCACTGTGCCTCTTGATCTCTAAGTCTATCTGTCTCGCTCTTCCTCTGTCATTTTAGCTTGCACATTCTCTCTTTTTTTACCCTTCAAATTCTATCTGACATAGCCTGACAATTACTAAAATCAACTCCACTGAAATCTGTTGATTTAATTAATGAACGATCCACCCCAAAAATGAAAATTCTTTATTACTCTTATTTATTTTAAAACAATTATTATTTATTTTTGTGTGTAGTGCATAAACCCCAGAAGAACCCATAACCCTAAAACAATACAACCGCGGGGTAATCTATAGATATTAAAAACATATTTTAAGGCCATTGCTGATTTCATCTGTGTGTGTGTGCACAAATATGTAATCACACAATCCTGAGCACCAGAATGAAACCCTGAAAAGAAAAACAGCTTGGTATCATACAGCTCAGACATACACAATATTCAGCCTCCAGCTATTCTAAACATTTGGTTCCAATTTCAGGCTTCTCAATTTAATAAATCTCATCACATTGGATGTGGAAGATGAGCAACACTTTTCAATTCACCTAGTGTAAATCTTTTTGACCTGTAATACATTTCTTATTTTTGTGAGGATCTTCCTCCACCAAAAATTTATTTAGGGTTTTTAGCCAGTTGTGAAAATAACAGTCTACAATATATATATATATATATATATATATATATATATATATATATATATATATATATATATATATATATATATATGCTGTCTTATGCTTTATTCACGCTGGGCTCAGAGAAACCTCTGCTTCCATGAAATCTGCTGCAGGTGAGGAAGCACACTGTTATCAGCATTCCTGATAATAAGGTGTGTGTAAGATAGACAGAGAGAGCGAGTTTGTAAAATTACCCTATAGTACCATCTGTTGCTATACTGTTCCTCTGAGATGGTTTGCTTGGTCTACGTACATGCAAGCCAGTGTTTTTCCTTAAGCATGGACAAAACAAGAGTATGTATGTATATATATATATATACTGTACTGTATATGCGCTGTATGCATAGACCCTAAACATTCAGTGCTACAGAAACTCTGGACCATGTGCTGTGAGACAAAGTCCCTTGATACTACACCACACTTTGAAGGCACTTGAACAGGTACTAGAATAAACAGACACGTTGAAGTTGTATTAGGAGTGTGTATCATAGTGCTTTCTTTTTCTCATCAACTCCTGTCGTTCTGCGGCTCTGTTACTGCTTGTTTCTTCCTTCTGGTTCTTTCTGCCCACTCTCTCTTTCTCTACCCCAGGCTGTGTGACAGTGAGTTTCAGCTACCGTCTCCTCTTGCAAGAGCTTTGATGCCTATATTACTGTAACTGTTCTGGGAAAACATAACCTCAGAGCATTGTGGGAAGTTTAGAGTGTGTTGAGTGTTGTTCAAGATTAACTCGTCTTTAAGGAATGCCAAGTTCATTGTTTAGGAATGTTTTCATTTTTGAGACTTGAGGCTCTAAATGCAATTGTACAATAAAAAAGGAGCACAACAAAATAGACATGGGAGGTCCACATAAGTAAATTCTCCAACATTTATCATATATTTGATGTACACTATCGATAAAAAGTTTGGTAAGATCTCTCTGATCTTCTCACACTGTACCATGTAGTTGCTGTTGTGTGCACACTACACAACTGCTCAGCAGTGGTGGAAAGAGTACAGAAAAAAATATATTAGTAGAGTAAAAAGTACTTGTCCAAATAACTACTTGAGAAAGCAGCAAAATAATAGCTTATTTAAAAGTACTGACGAGTAGTGAGTACTGAGCCGTGGATTCTACCCCTTATAATACACTGCAATTAAACAAAAAATAAAAAAATAAATAAACAATGTACATACTGTAATTCACATTATCTTTTGTTGTTTGTCAGAAACAATGAATAATATCTATCATCTGGGAGTTTTTGACTGAAAACTCTTTAAAATGCACCAAAACACTGAAAATCTATTAAAATTATGAAAAGATGAAAGAGTTATTCTCTGTACTCATCACCATTTAAATCATAATGTTTGAACAAAAAAATCTGTTCTAAGGCCGCTGAGCCAGACCATGCTATCGTTGCACAAAAAATATTAATATTTAGAAACTCATACAAGACTTCAACATCACACCATGAGATGGGTTAAAAAGAGAGATTAAAAAGAGCCATTTTCCTTCAAAAACAGTGCCAGTTTTGCCATTTTATAATAAAGAAATGAGAATCATAAATATGATAATTTATGTTACAATTTAAACATAAATGCACATTGTTCTAGAAGGGAGCATCATCCCCTACCTTCATACCAGCTTCATTTACTCAAATTGTTATGCTTATTATGCAATTTGTAAAAAAAAATATTAAATTGCAAAGTATCTCCAGAAAACTTTTCCACACACACACACACACACACACACACACGCGCACACACACACACGCACAATTTATCACTTGCTAAATGAAGGTGGATTGTATAAAATGGATCAATATATATATATATATATATATATATATATATTAACGAGCTACAATTTTGTTACATCACACTCTGATGCAGTATAATAATGGCACAGGTCATCAATAAGGTGCATATTGAATCTGAGCCTCCAATTTCAGTACATTAAGCCATGGCCAAGCCAAGTGTTTTAGAGTGTCCCCAACACACTATTGCACAGCACACATCACACACTCAAACTCATCAGAAGTCAAAGCATTGCTGACTTCTTCAAGTGACTGCTGCAGGACACAAGGGTGAGATGCGGCAGTGGAGAATGCATGTTTCTCTATATACTGAATTAAATGAGAGTGGGAATTTACTGCATTATGAATGTGACACTTGCGGGAGTTATTAACATTGTATGCAGTACCAGCAACCTCGCACCAAATTTCAGGCCTTGTAGATATAGGCTAGTGTGTACAAGTCATACAGTAACCAGAAGTCTGAAATTTACCTTAAAAGGATACTCCAGCCCAAAATTTAAATTTTGTCATTAATAACTTACCCTCACGTTGTTCCAAACCCATGAAGCTTCTTTTCGTCTTCGGAACACAATTTAACATATTTTGGAAGAAAACCAGGAGGCTTGTGATTGTCCTATGTACTGCCAAGTAAGTTACACTGTCAAGGTCCAGAAAAATATGAAAAGCATTGTCAGAATAGTCCAGCTGTGGTTCAACTGTAATGTTATGAACGACGAGAATACTTTTATTCACAATTCGTCTTCTCTGTGTCTCTCCACATCAGCGTAGCGCCATTTCGCCATTCTTCTGAACTGCGATATTTATCTTTCAAGATTATTTGATAAATACAAAGTAAAAAACAACAACAACAACAACTGTATTTATTTGAAACAGACTTTGAACAGTGGTGTATATATTTGTAATAATGAGGCTAAAAGAGCTAACAAACTCAAAATCTGGTTCTTCTGAGGGACTCCCGCTCTGCACAGTTGGGTTGTTCCCCTTATTCAATCATCAGCTTGTTAGGAGAGAGCCCCATGAACTGAACTGAGTGTGTCCAACGCTATCTCACGGCAAATTCGTATGTATTTTATGAGGTGGCCTATTCGTACGAATTTGTACGACCTCACTTGTACGATTTTATACGATTTGTCTAAACCCCAGTGATGGTTAGGTTTAGGGGCAGGGTTAGGTGTAGGTCATTCGTACAAATTCATACGAATTGTGCAACTCGTAAAATACGTACGATTTGGCAACAACCGTATGAATTTGTACAAGTGTGGTCGTACGAATTCATACGAACAAGCCACCTTGTGAAAAATGTACGAATTGCCGTGAGATCGGGTTGGTGTGTCAGATAAGGGAGACAGAGTGCAGAGCAGCTGGTCCCCAGGACCAGGATTAAGAACCACTGATGTAAATGATATAGACCGAGCTTTAAAAATCTAATTTGCATTTAAATGCTACCAGTTTCAGCAGTTTCAATATTATTCTGAGAGTTTTTCTCAATATTTCTCTCTCTCTCTTACATTTCTACCCATCTCTGCCTGTCACACTTAGATTAAAAAATTCAGATTTGCCTGGAGACCTTCTTTGGAGACACACCAGCACATGCAACCCAGAACTGTCAGCCACAAACCTCCTCACACTCGCACTCTCTCGCGCTCTGATCAAAGCCTAATTTTTGACTCTAAAATAGACCCAAATACATGCAATGACACAACACAACACAACATTATTGAACTTCATGGAGGAAATCCTGCATACAGATCAAACGCTCACAGAGTTCCAAGTGTGTCAGGGTTTGCGTACTTGTACTCCAAACCATGAAGTCCAAAGAGAGGTCTCTGACCTCCATTCTTTTTCTTATGAGATAATGAAGTGCTCTTTGGGAAAGGGCAGCAAAGTTTCTATGAAACTTCTCACTAACTACTTAGAGTACACACGTCAGAAGACCCATATATTTCTTTGGCAAAGAAGATGAGTTAAGCTAATTTTAACTAGACCACTGAGAAAAATGGCCCGGATCTTTCCTGGTGAAGTGTGTAATTTTTCAGGGTAACATACTTTCTCCTATCCCAAAATTATATTCAGCACTTACAGCTGTTAAGAAGCAATTTATAGGTTGATTTTGGCAAAAGCTGAAAAAACTAGATAGATTAACATGACATATAACCAACTGACATTAGAACTGACTTGGTCTCCAAATAAGAAAATCAAAAACACCACAATTCTTTAAGTCTGTATGAATTTTTTCTGTTTGAAAAAAAATTAATATAGACAAAACTTTTACGTTGTAAGGGTGATTTCTGTTTCCAATAAATGTTTTCTTAAAAGAATCCAAAAAAATAAAAATAAAAAAATGCAGCAGAATTGTTTTCAACATTGATGATAAGTGTTTCTTGAGCACCAAATGAGCATGAATGATCTGAATGGCTGCTTTCTTATTGCTTTCTTATAAATTATGATTTAAAATACATTAAATATAAAAAATGTATTTTTAATTGTAATAATATTTGACAATATATACACAATTTTCTACTATATTTTGATTAAACAAATGCAGCCTTGATGAACATAACAGACTTTAAAAAATCTTACAGACTACAAACTTTTAATAGGTAGTGTATATCTAATTTCTTGACACACATTTAAAAAAATATATTTAATTAAATGTTCTTCAACAGGCATAACAAATAGAGGTAACAAACGGAACATGTCCAGCCAATGATAAACGGGTAATATTTGTAAAACTGTTATTGTATTATTGCATGGATCATCTTTGAAAAGTAGCTGGACCAAGAGTTCATATGAACACAATTTTAAATCAAGAAGGAAAAAAAAAAATACTATTTTCATTTTACAAGGCAAAAAGGAGTGCTTTGAATACCACAGCACACCCTGGCAGCTAATGCTAATGCGGGAAAGAGAAAGGCTAATAGGGTGAAAATAGACTCTGCCCTACATGGATGGAGGTCAGAAACTACATATCATTTAGAGAGAAAGAGAATGAGACAGTGAGGAAGTGAGAGAGAGATGAGAGCGTGAGGAGGACAAGGATAGAGAGGAGGATTAAGTGAACGAGTAGATACAAATCAGAGTGAAAGTAGAGGTGAAATGTACACTAGAGCACAGAATGTAGAGATTAAAGTGAGAGACAGATGGAGGAGTGAAGTGGAAGAGAGAGATGGAGATAGAAAACTCCTGAAGGATGAGATTGAGAGAGAAGAAATGGTTGAGAAGACAATTAAAGACTGGTTCAAGGGCAAAAGAGAGTCAGGACTTAAATAAAAAAGTTAGAAATAAAGCAGACTGAAAGAAATCCAAAGAATGTAAGCAAACTAGATAAAAAATGTGAAGGTATTTAATTCACTGGTTGAGTTCTTTCTTTGTATGGCAGAATTGTAAAACTGATGCTACCTCAGGTCCTGAAACCATATGGAGGTAGTCAAAAAGGCACGTGATCACATCATACAGTCAGGTCCATAAATATTGGGACATCGACACAATTCTAATCTTTTTGGCTCTATACACCACCACAATGGATTTGAAATGAAACGAACAAGATGTGCTTTAACTGCAGACTTTCAGCTTTAATTTTAGGGTATTTACATCCAAATCAGGTGAACGGTGTAGGAATTACAACAGTTTGTATATGTACATCCCACTTTTAAGGGACCAAAAGTAATGGGACAGATTAACAATCATAAATCAAACTTTCATTTTTTAATACTTGGTTGCAAATCCTTTGCAGTCAATTACAGCCTGAAGTCTGGAGATCAATTAGACATCAGCGTACGCTGGGTTTCATCCCTGGTGATGCTCTGCCAGGCCTCTACTGCAACTGTCTTCAGTTCCTGCTTGTTCTTGGGGCATTTTCCCTTCAGTTTTGTCTTCAGCAAGTGAAATGCATGCTCAATCGGATTTAGGTCAGGTGATTGACTTGGCCATTGCATAACATTCCACTTCTTTCCCTTAAAAATCTCTTTGGTTGCTTTCCAAACACCAAACTACCCGGAAGACCATGGAAAACAACTGTGGTGGATGATCGAAGAATTCTTTCCCTGGTGAAGAAAACCCCCTTCACAACAGTTGGCCAGATCAAGAACACTCTCCAAGAGGTAGGTGTATGTGTGTGTCAAAGTCAACAATCAAGAGAAGATTTCACCATGTGAATACAGAGGGTTCACCACAAGATGTAAACCATTGGTGAGTCTCTAAAACAGGAAGGCCAGATTAGAGTTTGCCAAACAACATCTAAATAAGCCTTCACAGTTCTGGAACAACATCCTATGGACAGATGAGACAAAGATCAACTTGTACCAGAGTGATGGAAAGAGAAGAGCATGGAGAAGGAAAGGAACTGCTCATGATCCAAATCATACCACCTCATCAGTGAAGCATGATGGTGGTAGTGTCATGGCGTGGGCATGTATGGCTGCCAATGGAACTGGTTATCTTGTATTTATTGATGATGTGGCTGCTGACAAAAGCATTAGGATGAATTCTGAAGTGTTTCGGGCAATATTATCTGCTCATATTCAGCCAAATGCTTCAGAAATCATTGGTCAGCGCTTCACAGTGCAGATGGACAATGACCCGAAGCATACTGCGAAAGCAACCAAAGAGATTTTTAAGGGAAAGAAGTGGAATGTTATGCAATGGCCAAGTCAATCACCTGACCTAAATCCGATAGAGCATGCATTTCACTTGCTGAAGACAAAACTGAAGGGAAAATGCCCCAAGAACAAGCAGGAACTGAAGACAGTTGCAGTAGAGGCCTGGCAGAGCATCACCAGGGATGAAACCCAGCGTACGCTGATGTCTAATTGATCTCCAGACTTCAGGCTGTAATTGACTGCAAAGGATCTGCAACCAAGTATTAAAAAATTAAAGTTTGATTTATGATTGTTAATCTGTCCCATTACTTTTGGTCCCTTAAAAAGTGGGATGTACATATACAAACTGTTGTAATTCCTACACCGTTCACCTGATTTGGATGTAAATACCCTCAAATTAAAGCTGAAAGTCTGCAGTTAAAGCACATCTTGTTCGTTTCATTTCAAATCCATTGTGGTGGTGTATAGAGCCAAAAAGATTAGAATTGTGTCGATGTCCCAATAATTATGGACCTGACTGTATATGCACCATACACACTAGCCTTCCTGAATATGCCCCCAATAAAAGTTAAACTCTACCTATTCACGAGTTCACCCTTACATCTAATCTGAAGGCAAATAGTAGGCATATTTTGGCGTGCTGTCCTGGGGGAGGGGTCCGGGCCCGGAGCATAGCCCGAACCCAAATAACTCCCCCTATCCCAATTTGGGATAAATAGATTAGAAGTGAGGAGTTGGGGTGGAGGAGGGTTGCCGAAAAACTGTCGTGGGACAGGAGGTAGGAAGACTGGATATATATACGCGTGCGTGCTATAAGATGATTAGCTAAACGAGATGCACCTGTACCAAATTGGATGATTATCTGATCGTGCTTCTCCCGAACTTTGTTAATAAAACCACATTTCACGAGTTCACCCTTACATCTAATCTGAAGGCAAATAGTAGGCATATTTTGGCGTGCTGTCCTGGGGGAGGGGTCCGGGCCCGGAGCATAGCCCGAACCCAAATAACTCCCCAAAAGAAGCTTAAAGCCATAGGACAGCAGCAAGAGAGATAAAATTTAGTTGCCCCCCAAAATATGCGTGTTGGGAAGAAAATGCAGAGCGACCTGGAGAGCCCGTGCAGTGTTCGACGAGAGCTGCGGCTCGCAACGTCTTACCAGCGAGCCCTCCATGCCGCTTATGGGAGGAGCACAATGCCAGATATCAAGAAATGAGGGACTCTTGCTGCCTCCGAAGGGAGCTGCGGCTCTGCTGCACCGGAAGGGAGAGTCCCTCTTGCGGCTGAGTACGAGGCGTGGTTTGTTGCATCTGATGGAGGGCTCTCACTGCGACTGAAGGGAGCCAGCGACTGTATCCCATCGGGAGGGAGATCCCTGGCCGCCATAGAGTATGCAACATAACTCGGACGGGGGGTTCACACTGCGACCGAAGGGAGCCGTGGGTCTGCTGCACCAGAAGGGAGAGCCCCGTCAGATGCTAAATAGGCAATGAGATTCGAGCCGCGGTTTGGCGCGTCGGATGAAGGGCTCCTAATGCAACCGAAGGGAGCCAGCGGCTGTACCCCATCGGGAGGGAGATCCCTAGCCATCGTGGAGCATGCAACATAACTCAGATGGGGGGTTCACACTGCGACCGAAGGGAGCTGTGGGTCTGCTGCACCGGAAGAGGAGCCCTAGTCCGATGCTGAGAAGGCAAAGAGACGCGACTGTTGGAGGGACTCCCGCTGCATCCGAAGGGAGCTGCGGCTCTGCTGCACCGGAAGGGGGAGTCCCCCATTGCGGGTTTATGGAGGCACGGTTTTTTGCCTCTGAGGGTTCTCCCAGCCTCCGTAGGGGGTTCGCAACTCTGCAGCAGGAGTGCTGCCCCGGAGGGGAGAGCCCTGATTGACGCTAACTAGAATACGACTGTTGGAGGGACTTTTGCTGCGTCCGAAGGGAGCTGCGGCTCTGCTGCACCGGAAAGGCGAGTCCCCCTTGCGATGCGAGGCATGGCTTGATGCGTCTGATGGAGGGCTCTCACTGCGACCGAAGGGAGCCAGCAGCTCTATTCCCCCGGGAGGGAGAACCCTATCCGCCCTTGAGCATGCAACATAACTCAGACGGGGGGTTCACCCTGCGACCGAAGGGAGCCGTGGGTCTGCTGCACCGGAAGGGAGAGCCCCATCAGATGCAGAATAGGCAAGAAGATTCGAGGAACGGTTTGATGCATCGGATGGAGGGCTCCTGCTGCGACCGAAGGGAGCCAGCGGCTGTGTTCCCCCGGGAGGGAGATCCCGGTCCGCCCTTGAGCATGCAACATAACTCAGACGGGGGGTTCACCCTGCGACCGAAGGGAGCCGTGGGTCTGCTGCACCGGTAGGGGAGCCCCGTCCGATACGGAGTAGGCAAGAAAACGCGACTGATGGAGGGACTCTCGCTGCGTCCGAAGGGAGCTGCGGCTCTGCTGCACCGGAAGGGAGAGTCCCCCTTGCGACTGTATAAGCGGCTTAATTTGATGCATCGGATGGAGGGCTGTCACAACGACCGAAGGGGGCCTGTGGCTCTGCTGCACCGGGAGGGATACCCCCATCTGCCGCTGAGCGCGCAGCGCAACTCAATGACAGATGAAAGGCTCACACTGCGACCGAAGGGAGCCACTGCCCAGCTGCACCGGAAGGGAGAGCCCTGTCCGATGCTGAAATAGGCAAGGAGATTGTAACGATGGCTGGAGGGCCCTTACTTTGGCCGAAGAAACGATAACTGAGAGGCTTCTATTATTCAAGTACACAACATGATTTAAGGAGGAAAATATAAAATTTTTTTTTTTTTTTTTTTTTTTTTTTTAAATGTCTGATGAACAACAACCGAGGGCATCTATCGGATTATGTGAGAGGCCCCTTTTGAGCTGCTTAAGATTAGGGCTGAAACGATTCCTCGAGTAACGCGATTACAAAAATGATGTAGGCAAATTCCTCTGCTTCGAAGCCTCTTTTAATTTATTCTAAATCTCACGTCGGGTTCTTTCGCAATGAATTTTTTTTTTTTTTTTTTTTTTTTTTTTTTTTTTTTGAATGAATTAATCAAAATAGGTAATTGCACTTACATCCGATTCACAAATTAATATCTCTAAATATTAAGACGGAACAGTGTTTAAATGTAAATCCTGCATGTTCTGTGTGTCTCTGTTAATGAATGGAGCAGGAGCGCGACTTCCTTTTTCACACACACACTGAAGCGCGCATTACTCTCACGGTAATTTCTGCGTCTGCTGTCTCACTAAATGAGGACTTGAACACATGAACAACATCTCCAGAACTGCTCTGACAGTCAGTTCATGAGCATTTGACTTTAAGTAAAACTAGCGTCACATCACATACACAGAACTGAAAAGGTACGTCAACCCGACTAAATAAAGGTCCGGGGTCCTGACATTTTATCCTACCCATCAGATTTACTGTGCATGCGCACATCAGTATAATTATGCAACAACACATTTTGTTACTCGATTAATTTTTTTTTTTTTTTTTTTTTTTTTTTTTTTTTTTAAACCAGAGTCGTTGATGAAATGAGGGTCCATCGTGAATTTAGATTGGGCGTTCCGGAGTTAGACAAAAGCGAGCCTGATGAGGTTGAATTGGAGAATGGACATAAAATATATATTTTTATTTATTTATTTATTTATTTATTTATTTTTGAGGCTCTTGCGGCAGCGAGAATTGCGGCAGTAGGGAAGGATGGAAAGGGCTCCTGCGGGAGCAGACGCTGCTATGGCAGTGGTGAAATATAGGTAGAGGCTCCTGCGGGAGCAGACACTGCTGCGGCAGTGGTGAAATATAGGTAGAGGCTCCTGCAGGAGAAGACACTGCTGCGGCAGTGGTGAAATATAGGTAGAGGCTCCTGCGGGAGCAGACACTGCTGCGGCAGTGGTGAAATATAGGTAGAGGCTCCTGCGGAAGCGGAGACTGCTGCGGCAGTGAGGAAAAAACAGAAAAGGCTCCTGCAGGAGCGGACAATACTGCGGCGGTGGGGAGATATAGAGAAGGCTCCTGCGGGAGCGGACAATGCAGCGGCGGTGGGGAGATACAGAGAAAGCTCCTGCGGAAGGATGGCTGAAGTGAGGATTGACCATTACAGATAGATAGGGCATGTTAGGAGAGTTAGCTATGGTAGATTAGGAGTTTTAGTGAAAGGGGATGAGCTGGCGTTAGAGGGGTTGGCTGAAGAGGGTTCGAGATAGATATATAAATAAATAAAATAATCGGCCTGACCAATAATAGGTCTTGGTACCCTCTGCCTTCTGGCAAATCTGGAGCTGGAGGCCACTGAACAGAAAAATGGTTAGTAGCATGAGGGAGCGGAAGAGTTGAGGGCGCGTTTACGAATGGAGGCGGCCTCACGTTTGCTTCAGCTGCTGTAGCTGTGGGTCGTGGGAAGGGGCTGGGGTGTGTGATGTCTTGAAGAACCTGTGTAGCCTGCACTGCTAGCAGAAGTAACAGGATGGAAATACTGAGATGTGCAGGCCCGTGTTGCAAGTAAAAGTAGCTTCATGCTTGCTTTGGCTGCTGTAGTTGTTGGCTGATTTGACAATTGCTCAAACCTTGTCTGAATTAATACAGTCCTGTTGGAAAAGCATCTTTTCCTCTTGTTTTGGCCTTCGGGCCCTTTTAAACAGCCTCCGGAGCAGATAAATTTGGGATGCTGTTTTCCTGTTGTAGTATGGACTGTGAAAATAGAGGCTTTGAAACAATGTAGCATGTTTAGTTTTATAAACCATTGTACCAATAGACATGTCTATAGCAGTAACGTTAATTGCAGTAATTCAAATTCAAGCCGTTTCTAAAGACATTTACTTTGCATGCTTTTCATATAACAGTCCTAAAAAGACGATAGAAAATTTACTCACACTTGTTGTTCTGCAGCCAAACACGAGGCAGTAGCGTGAAAAATTCTGAATAATCATGCCAGTAAATGGTGAAATATGTCCCTAAATAATTGATCCTGCCGGAATAATTGCATGAAACTTATGTCTGTATCGTCTCAGTGAGGTTTAAACATGCACAGTAAAGCAAATGTAATGTCTTTAGACATTTCGGTGTGGATGACAACTCTGCAAAAAGCCTTTGCTTCGTGGTTAAAAAGTGGCATCGTCATCGGACAGAGTTAAGTCATAACGCCGTTTAACAAATTTTGGCGTCTTCATAAGCGCATTCTATATATAACGTCTATTTAAATTGTTCAGATGAGCAAATCATGAGGTTTTCTTGCATGATTAGCATTTTAATTGTTTGGTCAGACGGTTCATATATTGATCTATATATTCACGTTCATAAATCGGGGATTAAACGTGGAATTTATCTTTTGTATGCTAAATATGTAAACAATATGTGCACAGTACCTATAACTGCGCTTTACATTTTGCAAGATTGACATGCTAAATGGCTAACTGACCCGGTTTACTCTCATCTTAACAAAATTGATAAGAGTTCCTTGCGTTTACGAACGACATGTATCTGTTTAATCAACTCGACATGTATACCGGTTTAGTCCTTTCGTTCACGAATGAGAGCTCTCGATCTCTGGGACTCATATGAAACTCGCTCATTGTGGATGACAACTCTGAAAAATTCTTCATGAATGAGTGTAAACCGAGAACGATTCGTTCGCCTAGAAGATTCATTCGAAAAAACGATTCTTTCACGAACGACATGCCACTACAACAACGCACGGTCTTCGCCGCTAGTGGAGGCAGCATCGAACTGCGACACGGCAGAAAAAGCGAGAGAGGTTTACTGCGGGGAGAACTGGAGCACGGCTGCGATCCAGCATTATAATAGAGCCCGGTCCTGGCGAGAAAATCGTGTTGCCGAGTGAGGCGAGCTCAAGGATTTGCACGAGCTTTTGGCCACAACGTGTGGCTTGGCGAGAAGAGCAGCTGACCGATGACGCTTGTTGGTGTTCGGCGGATAGATATCTTCGTCGGAAGGAAGATTGGGCCTGTGATAAGATGACGGACAGCGCGAACCGAATGCTGACAGAGCGAACCGAATGCTGACAGAGCGAACCGAATGCTGACAGACGGTCTATGCCGAAAAACTGTCGTGGGACAGGAGGTAGGAAGACTGGATATATATACGCGTGCGTGCTATAAGATGATTAGCTAAACGAGATGCACCTGTACCAAATTGGATGATTATCTGATCGTGCTTCTTCCGAACTTTGTTAATAAAACCACATTTTTTGACAGACTCCTCTAAAAATCCACACACAGTCCTGTTCACATTAACATGAATTCTGGCCACAAAAATTCAGTTGCATGCGATAAAATAAATAAATAAATAAATAAAAAACTTAACATGCAAACTCACTCTCTGACAGTAGCTGTAAGCAAGTCAAACACTATTTGCATGTTTTCAAACAGACGTTTAGGTTTTTGTGTTCACTGTGGTGTAATATATATAAAAAACAACCAAATAAAAAAGTACAGTGGTGAGACACTATTGTAGTATTAGTTTGTCTGTTTTCTTCACAATGCAATGGAAAATAAATTATAATATCACTCTGATTTTTTTTTTTTTTTTTTTTTTTTTTTTTGAACTTTTCTCACACCACTTGTCTGATTGTGGACATACTGGTCTACTTATTTTGAAATGAATGGAAATTTGATACTTTACCATCTCTTATTGGCAACAGTTCATTGGAATCACATACAATTACTAATACCCACCCTTCTAAAATCCATGTTGTAGTTGTTTATTGTCCCCCAGCTTGACTATGTAACGTCTTGGAGGAGTTGGATGTGTTACTCTTAAACTTCCCTGATAGGCTAGTGACAAATGGTCAAAAAGTGCTTTAGTTTTTGAGATACCCCTACCGGAGGTAGAACTAAACCCAACAATGTTTTTCTTCATCTCTAAGGTCTCCCATATATGAAATGGATTCTTGGCTAAAAATATTTTACTGCTAAGATTGTTAAATTAACAGATATTGTTATACACCACAAAACCAATAAAGGACTAAAATATAGCCTGTCCGTATGGGAGTTAAGGCATATAAACTAATGCAGATCAATCACACAAGCTCTGAGAGCTTTGAAACTTGACATGTTTGTAGTCAGGAAGTTGATTTAACTACTAGAAAAGACTGGATGTGAATATCTTGATGTATGGAATAAATAGAGACATGTAAACACATACATATAATAAGCGGACAT
Organism: Carassius auratus; assembly: GCF_003368295.1. Classification (NCBI taxonomy): domain Eukaryota; kingdom Metazoa; phylum Chordata; class Actinopteri; order Cypriniformes; family Cyprinidae; genus Carassius; species Carassius auratus. The sequence goes on from NW_020523355.1 coordinate 37,545, forward strand.
GCACAAATTTAGTATCTATGCAGAATGTTTTCATTTACTTTGTGCTTGCTTTGCCTGGCATTATCATAGAAACACATATGATGGCTTGTTGGAAAGGTGCTGAATCCAGCAATACCAAATATGTAAATATATAATAAAAGAGAAGTGTTCTGTCACTCAATGTATGAGGTGTCCAAAATGAAAGAACGCTGGACAAAATAGCCTCAAGTCCAAATCACATTATCAGTGGTGAGAAGAATGTTGACAAACTCATCGTTACTGCAAAGTAACTTACATTAGGTAAGTGCTGATCTATATTTATGATACATTTAATAATGATACATTTCATAAGGCACAGTATACTATACAATTCATATGAACCACAGATCCAATTGAATCAGGTTAACATTGGAATGGAACACCTTTATTAAAATATCGTCACTGACGGGCAGAATCCTCGCATGTCCAAATTTTGTCTATTTCATATTTTTTCACATTTCAATGCTATTGGTCAAACCCCACGTGGTAAACAATCTAAAGTGTTGAAAATAGATTGAGAGCAAATCTCTTAACTCCATTGGACACTTCAACTGTCTGAGAATCCTCGTAACGCCACCTCTTCTTCACTCCATGGCAAGAGGTTCCACGGCATTTTGTGTCCTCAGGATTTAAAGTCGCAACGATTGAGAAATCCTCGTCGAGCAACACATAAAGCAAGCCTTAACTCTGATTTTATCTATTTTAAACTATGATATCAGTTATTGATGTATTTTAAATGTCCACTTATTACTAGGCAAGACAAGGCAAGTTTATTTATATAGCACATTTCATACACAATGGTAATTCAAAGTGCTTTACATAAAATAAAGTAAAATAATCATGAAGAAAAATAATAAAAATAAAGACAAGCAATTTTAAAACTTTTAAAATTATGAAAAAAACTACTTAACTAAAATGAATTTAAAAACAGTTAGAAAATTATTTTACATAAAAGAAAGTGAAAATATAGTGCAATCAGTTCGGACATTGCACAGTGCTCATTTAATAAATGCACAGCTAAACAGATGAGTTTTGAGTCTAGATTTAAATGTGACCAGTGTTTTAGCACATCTGATCTCTTCTGGAAGCTGATTCCAACTGCGGGCAGCATAGTAACTAAAGGAGGACTCTCCTTGTTTTGTGTGAGCCCTTGTATTTCTAACTGACTCGATCCTAATGATCTGAGTGCTCTGTTAGGTTTATATTAAGTGAGCATATCTGCAATATATTTCGGTCCTAGGTCATTTAGTGACTTATATACCAGTAAAAGTACTTTAAAATCAATCCTATATTTAACTGGAAGCCAGTGTAAGGACCTGAGGACTGGTGTGATATGCTCAGATTTTCTGGTTCTAGTCAGAATCCTGGCAGCAGTGTTCTGGATGAGCTTCAGCTGTCTAATGGTCTTTTTGGGAAGGCCAGTGAGGAGCCCATTACAATAGTCCACCCTGCTGGTGATAAAGGCATGAACAAGTTTCTCCATGTCTTGACTGGAAACAAAACCTCTAATTCTTGCAATGTTTTTGAGACGATAGTATGCTGATTTAGCTACTGCTTTGACATGACTACTGAAACTCAGACCGGTCTCCAGAATCACACCAAGATTCCTGACTTGATTTTTAGTTGTTTGACCCCTAGAGTCAAGGTATGCATTCACCTTGAACACTTCATCTTTGTTTCCAAATGCAATGACTTCAGTTTTTTCCTTGTTTAGCTGAAGAAAGCTCTGGCACATCCAGCTATTAATTTTATCAATGCATTGGCAGAGGGAGTCAATAGGTGGGTCTTTTGTGACGTCATTGTTTATGTTTGTCGCGTTGCATCATGGGAATCGTGTGGCAGGAAACACCGCTAGATACCTGTAATTTGATTGTTTTGCACGTTTGGAGGAGGATTTAGAGAAGAGGATGGTTCACTCTTGCTGTGTGGTCGATTGTACGGTTAGTTGGGGGCCTGATAAAAGTTTTTTCGAATTCCCTCCGAAAAGGATAGCGAAAATTTAAAGAAATGGTTGGGCGCAATTAGGCGATTGAACCTGGACGTTCCGCAGAAAGCCTGCAGCTTCTGATCGAGTTTGTGAGGCACATTTTGTTCATGGTAAGTCTTAGTGACTATGTATTTATAGAAGATTGAATAAAAATAAATAAAACTGAGTCAAATCAACCGAGTCATATGTTTTCGCTTTCTGATTCAGGTGTCCCAAACTACAATCCACAGCACCCAGACTATGTTCCTCACATCATTCTGTAGATGTGCTTTGCTGCAAGCCTCACTAGTACATGCAGCATTTGTAAGTTCTATCCTGACAGCTGCTTCTACTTTAAACATTAAAGCTGCTACACGACTGCATGTTTCTCCAAGACTGGATTTGAAAGAAGGAGAAATGTGTAAGCTGTGATATACAATTTTTCACCATTTGTACAGACGCCATTGAAAGTCTCACACTGAAAACAACTGAATTGGTACAACAGTCACTACATTTTCAGTAAATAAATAAGTAAATAAGAACACTGATCAATGAAGACTTACCCGGCTTTGCAGTCGCAGTGAGCAGTGATTATTTCGCCGTTCTCTTAGGCGATCACCCCCGGGAGATGCGAATCTTGCTGTGACTCTGCTTGGCCAGGTCTAACCTCTGCTTTTAGCACGATCACTGCTTTCTGTTTGACAGAAAAGATTGGCACAACTTTTCGAGAAACAAAATAATCATAGGCCTTCAGACTTTTGAAAGCCTTTAATCTTTCATGAGTGAAGGGTCCAGGGGTTTCTATTAAATAAGAATAAATGTCTCCCCAGCAGATTGGTGGCCAAGACACGGGCGAGTCGGACCAACGTTTTTTGTCATCCCAGATCTCATATGGGCTTTGAATAGCTTCGATTTTGTCACCAATACAAATTTTGAAAAAAGGTCTGTCTACTGGCGCCAAGTAAGCCTATCTTTGCATAACTCTTTTTCATTTCTTACAATAATGAATGAAAATCGTTAGGTTAGATACATTTGAGTAGGCTTTTTTTGTTAAAAATGCATAGCTGTAATGCTTCGGTAATGCTCCACACAGCTGTAATGCTCCACACAGCTCACGCTGAAAAGCGACGCAGTGCCTTACTCTGAGACTGGCCCCGTTCTCTCTTGCACGGCTGCTTCGCTAGCATCATCGGATGCCTATCAGAATCCGGGAGTTAAGAGCCAGAGCCGCAGTTTGAGCCAGTGGCTTGAATTGATATGGCTCAGGCCCTGGCCCTGTGTCCTCAGACACCTCGACATCCACTTCAGGTGAAGGTGGGGGAGAAAAGTCCTCTACTTCAAATGAACGCTCTGTTGCAAAACTACTTGCGTCACTAGAGTCACTCTCCATTTTAGTGACTCTAACAGCAGCTGTCAATTAATCTGTCACTGAGGGTCTCAGGTTCACGCCCCACCGGCTCAGCCCTGCCCTTGGTTTGTCCCCTCTATCTCCGCTGTGCTCTGCCCACTTTTCAGCATTTTTTAAATATTGCCAGTGGGTGGAGTCAGGCTCTGACCAGGGGTTTAGTTACCCCTTAAAGCCTTATCTCTTGTCAAAAGGCTCGACACGACCGCAGACTTTGATGAACACTGCTGGCAGCAGCGACGTCTGTGTCTGTATCATTCTTATCAATGAGAGCGTAACCTCGTATCTCCCCGCTCCCAAGTCATAAAAATCTTGTATCTCAGATTAAACATGATTTTGTCCCACCCTCTTTGTTTTTTGATGATGGAATCATAAAGAAGACAACAGCAGCTGCCAAGTGTAAAAGAACCATCAGCATATATCATTGATGGCATGGATCTTCTTCAGATGCTCAATGATTCAGCCTTTCAAACGTTCAATGACCTGGGTGAGTGTGTCTGGAAAAAGATCGCAACTTTAATGGGAAAGGAAGGTAACAGCTGTGTCGTTATAGTTTTTGATAGATATGACCACCAACACTCAATCAAAGATCTTGAAAGACAAAGAAGAGGCACCAAGATGGGCATCCTAGCACCAACCTGGATGACCTGAGGTGTCAGCAGCAAATCTACCCCCAACAGAAGATGGCTTCCAGCAAACAGCAGTGTGGCATCACAGCCACCTGGCCAAAACTCTTCTCTGGAACCCAGTTGGTAGAGGATGGAGGCTCAGAGAAGGTGGCTGCATTTAATCTGTGATGTTCCAGAAGGCACCAGCACCTAAAGGAGTTAGAGACCTCACCCACCTCTACTGTAAAGACAGAAACTGTGCCGATGCCACCAAATGCCAGTGTCTTTCTTGTGGGCTTGACCTGCACAGGGTTTTGCTCTTGCCCTGACTGTCCAAATATGACCCACTTTGTCACTGATGACAATGTGGATGAGTGGTGTGTTGCAGGTGCAACATCATGGGGGGTTGACCCCGAAATGTTTCAAGAGGGTCTGGCTGCAGGCTTGTACTTGCACTCTCAGACTTGCACACTCAGACATTTGCACTTCCGCTAGTGACATCACTTGCATTCTTTATTTTTTATTTTCTTTATTTTTTTTATTACTTTTCGTTTGAATTTCCCAACATTTTATAAAGCCAGGTGGTGATGACAAGAAAAAATAAACTAAATTACAATGTCAATTGCAATTGCTACTTGAACTCTCCGCTACCTGTGACATCACTTGCAATCAACACAAATCGTGCATGTTGCCAATGGAGACAAGACGCTGTGGTGGTGATTAAATTATTAAAACTAATTTAGTACTATAACGTACAGGGTCCTGCAAGAAAAAGACAAGATCGGCAAATCCATGGCTTCTATAGGAGGAAAACGTTTAATGTACAATTTAACGCACTGTGTTCTGTACTTGTCTTCTTGCCTGTACGGAGTTGATCCTTTTAAAATCACTTAATGCATAATGCCCGTTCATATTTGCTGGTCTGTATATACTTAGAGTCAACAACAAGACATATAGGCTAGGCTAGGCCTACTAAATTGTCTTTATCATCTTAGTCTGTTATTAGGCCACATTAAGCGTTATGTTGTTATGGGAGGACAAAGTTTGCACATTGTGTTCATAGACATCTGCTTGCCTTGCAGTACATTGAATAATAACTATATATTGAATTTGATCTTTTAATTGAACTTAATGTGTCTGAATACATTATGCCAAATTAAGTGTTAGTTTTTTTCTACAGGAGGAAAACGCTTAATGAAAGGCTTTGTGCATTGCGTTCATATTCTGCTGTTCTGTGGCCAAGGTCTGTGCTTGTCTTTTTCTTGCAGGACCCTGTACGTTATAGTACTAAATTAGTTTTAATCGTTTAATCACAACCACAGCGTCTTGTCTCCATTGGCAACATGCACGATTTGTGTTGATTGCAAGTGAAGTCACAGGTAGCGGAGAGTGCAAGTAGCGATTGCAATTGACATTGTAATTTAGTTTATTTTTTCTTGTCTTCGCCACATGGCAACTGTTATAAAATGTTGGGAAATTCAAACAAAAAGCTATCAATAAATAGAACAAAATAAAAAATAAATACTGCAAGTGATGTCGCTAGCAGAAGCAGTGTCTGAGAGTGCAAGTGCAAGTCTGCAGCCAGACCCTTCTCCAATGGTTACCAAAAGCAGTTTATGTTCCAAATGGTTGCTGCTAGAAAATAAACTAAACAGCCTGAGAAGACAGGGCTCATTTCCCCAAAGAGTGTTTGTTTCTTTAGTTAGATTGCCATTTGTTTTAAGACAGTAATTTAAGTTGTATTGTGTGAAGTTAAGTTATAGTTTTATTAAAAAGTTCATTAAGTTAAAACTCCTGGTCTCCTGTTTGTGCTATGGTAAGGTGTTATCTTTCGATTTCAATCTTTGTTTCCATATAGTACAAGGTGCCATATTAAATATTTTTTGATGTCTCTTATATTTGAATTTCTCAACATTCTTCTCACCACTGATAATGAATGGGTTTGGACTCAATTATGTCAGTGTTCCATTTTCATTCATTTTGGACACCTCATACATTGAGTGACAGAACACTTCTCTTTTATTATATATTTACATATTTGGTATTGCTGGATTCAGCACAACCCCACCTTTCCAACAAGTGTGTTTCCAATCATATGTGTTTCTATGATAATGCCAGGCAAAGCAAGCACAAAGTAAATGAAAACATTCTGCATAGATATTAAATTTGTGCATGTCCGCTTATTTTAGATATGTGTTTACATGTGTCTATTTATTCCATACATCAATATATTCACATCCAGTCTTTTCTAGTAGTTAAATCAACTTCCTGACTACAAACATGTCAAGGTTCAAAGCTCTCAGAGCTTGTGTGATTGATCTGCATTAGTTTATATGCCTTAACTCCCATACGGACAGGCTATATTTTAGTCCTTTATTGGTTTTGTGGTGTATAACAATATCTGTTAATTTAACAATCTTAGCAGTAAAATATTTTTAGCCAAGAATCCATTTCATATATGGGAGACCTTAGAGATGAGGAAAAACATTGTTGGGTTTAGTTCTACCTCCGGTAGGGGTATCTCGAATATTCAGGGGCATTGTCACTAGCCTATGAGGACAGTAATCCTCTAAATCTACTTGGTGACTTCAACATCCACCTAGAAAAACCCCAAGCTGCTGACTTCAGCACTCTGCTTGCCTCATTTGACCTCAAGAGAGTGTCTACTACAGTTACTCACAAATCAGGTAATCAATTGGACCTTATCTACACATGCTACTGCTCCACTGACAACACCTTCTCTTTTCTTCTCTTCTTTGTCCTTCTCTCCTTCCTTCATTAACTCTTACAGCTGACAACTTTGCAATTTTCTTCATAAATAAAACAAGAATCTTCAGTTCTTCAGTAGAAAACTACCGACCGGTATCCCTTATCGAGCGCAGCGTTAGTTCAGTAAGGCCACGGAGGCATAGGCTGTGACCAGCTGATGTGGTCAGCTGTCAAATAGCTCCAATCACCACCATTCTCCTATTAGATACGGGACATATTTATGTGGCACTACTGCTCGGTAAGTATGCTCAAATGGCTCACAAGGCTCAAACTGGTCATACGAGCTATCGCTCACTCAGAAAACTAATCAGATGATGAATCCATCTCCATAGGAAGCGTTAAATCAGGATTTTTTTTAAGGATTCCCACAGAGTATCTCAATAGATTTCATGTTGTGGACTTAACCGAATTCACCACGTTGTTTGTCAGGCGACGGACTGGAAGTGATCTGAGCGACCACAGCTCCTATCAGTTGATATAGACACTTTGCCCATGATTCATCACCAAAGTTGTACTAATACGACTGACCCAACAAATTTACGCAAGAACTGCTTCCCAGCCGGAAGAAGCAAGATATTCAAGAAGAATCAAAGCATCCCCAAACAATTGGCCATTTCACCTTTAATTCATCTCGGGACATCTTCACGAAGCTAAGCAAAGTTTCTTTCATTTTTATTGCCTAGTGCTATTTTTGCGAACATGCTTCAGACATTGCTCATTGTCCAAAACTCATTGTTCAGTTATGTTTCTTAGGCATGCTATCATATTACCACACTGCTAACACTAACAGTTAAATTTACCAATGAGCCTTGTTAATCTGTTGTCAAGGCTGTCGGTATAAATGGGCTGCTGCTTCAGGCTCATCTATTGGGGATGTGTGACTAGCGGAGGAGATTGGAAGGATACAAAAGAGGAGCGACGACAGTGAAGGACAAGAGAGGACCAAACACAAAATAAAACCCAAGCGTGGTCCTCTCTCATCCTTCACTGTAGTCACTCCTCTTTTGTATTCTTCCAATCTCCTCCGTGGGACTTGAGACCGGTGAGTGGAGCAGGCGTCGCTCATTTCTCAATCACTCCAATGGCCTTGCTCCATTCCCACAGCTCTCGGCCGCGCCCCACTCGTCACAGGATGCTTTCATTAAACTTATCCGACTATAGCCAACACGCTGTGTTTAAATCAGTGATATGCTGTTGCTTAAACTAACTACTGTATCGATAAAGTGCTTCATACTTAAATATACAGATTGTAAATTTTGCTCACATCAATGCTAAACGTTATCTGGACAAGGACTAATGCTGTTGCCTAAATTCGAGTACTGACCACGTCATACTGCTTTAAGGGGTCATGCTGATCTTTTTAACTGTTATAAAAGACCCCCCTTCGTTACTTCTATTCTTCTGTAAGGGGATGCTGCCCCACTCTATGCACTTCAGAAGGTCTTTGCTTAAAGCTATACGGGTATTGGGACTGCTTTCTTGTTGAGGCTTATCTAGTATCTAGTACCATACCGTGCTAGATCTGCCGTTGCATAAGTGGGACTTATGCTTTCGCTGGCTCCACTTGCGAGCCTCCGATGACTGCGTGCGCACCTTCCCAAGCAGTCAAGGCTTTACTCTTCATGTTTGCCATTGTACAGGGTCATGTGGGTGCTTAAAATCCTTGAAAATGCTTGAAATTTAATGCAGTGTTTTCAAGGTTTCATAAAAAAAAAATGCTTGGAATTAGATAAAGTGCTTGAAAATGCAGTGCATTCGTTCATAATTATTTGCTTTCTTATTGAATGTTTAATCATTGTTTTTCATAAAATAAGATGTAGTGTGTTCTTTATTAACGTGAACCCTCCGATAGAGGAGAAGGAAGAAAAAAAAGAAAGGAAAAAACCCTTCTTGCCGGAGGTTGCTGCTTCAGTCAGTGATGGTTTAAAAATGACAAATTATGGTAAACTGAGAACTAAATACTTGAGTAGCCCCCTGTTAAGTCTGATTGGTTTTGTTTTCCATGAGAGAGTGTGCGCTTTGACCATATAAAGATAAACAAAATTTTGCCTGCTCAGTAAAACTAAATCTTAAGACTGTCGCGATTAAAGAAAAATGTGAAAATGAATGAAAGCGTTATTGTGAAAAAGAAAACCTTAAAATAAAATTGTCAAACAGAACCTACATCACCACATGTTGTTTGGGAGGGTTTCAAGAAAAATTATCCTAGCTCATCCAAAAACATATTAAAGCATATTAAGTTATCAGATATGGCTGGAATTTCAAATGGGACACGTTGACATGGTCAGATGAAATTGCTTTTTAGCAGCAAACACTCAAGATGGGTTTGGTGAACACAGAGATAAAAAGTACACCATGTGTACAATGAAATATACTGCTGTATTTTTGATGTTGTGGGCCTATATTTCTGCTGGAGGCCTTGGATATCTTGTTCAGATACATGGCATCATGGATTGTATCAGATACCAACAGATAAAAAAATCAATAAGTGACAGACTCTGTTTGAAATCTTATAATGGGCCATGTTTGAATCTTCCAACCATACAATAATCCAAACACAAACCTCAAAAACAACAAAGAAATGGTTCACTGAGCACAAAATCAAGCTTCAACTGTAGCCATCCCAGTCCTCTGATCACGGCCGGATGTTCTTCGAGTCAGATGACTCCGATCGGCGATCGCATGGGTATTACACACAATGTTAAACAGACCCGGGACCCGAGGTAATAGATTCGGACCCGACCCGGACCCGGCTGATGATTTAAAATATAGACCGGTCCGGGGTCGGGTCCGGGGTCGACGGGTCTCGGGTGCACTGTGAAGACCTCTAGAGTGAACTGAAGAGAAGGAGCACCATCATGGAGCTGGTAATCTAAAGGGTCTGGAGTGATTCTGGATGAAGGAATTGTCTCTGATCTCTTGTCAGGTGTTATCTAACCTCATCAAGCATTATTGGAGAAAATTTAGACCTGTTAAACTGGCAAATGGAGGTTTAAAAAAGTATTGAATAAAAGCGTGCCGTTAATTGTGGCCAATGTGTATTCGAGAAAATCCTTTATTTCATAATAATTTCTCCTCCATTTTTAATTCTTATTATCCAATGAAAGGATACATTTTTGTGAATTAAAATAAAAAGGATTAACAATGCAGATGAATTTCACAGCCCTCTTTGATCATATTTACCAAGGTTTCCAATATTTTTGACCATGACTGTACATTTAAGATTATCTTACAATGCATACAATCTTTATGCAGGGTTCCCCAGCATTAGGGTAGGTATTATTGGCATTATAATTAATCACACACGGCATTGAACACTACAGTTGTGTTCAGATTATGTGCTCACTGGACTGGACTCTCTCGAATATCGTCATTATAAACAGCGGAAACGATGTAAACAATAATTCATTCGAAGTGTAGTCGGCGAGATGCAGTGGAATCATCAGTCATAAATCAGGGATGTTTGTTGCTCGGTTCTGTACGTTTAAATTCTGAATGGATTAACCATCTTGTTTCATGCTACTAAAATTACCCTTTGAAGGACGTATGAACAGGATGTGTCATTCCCCCAACCAAAAATATAATCGACATAAATCATCATCGTGATTAGACTAAAATCTAAGGACATTCAATTGTAAGGACGTCCATACAAACAGTTTGTAACTATCCAAATGCGCCGCCTGCTGGCAATTTGCTGATTTTTGTTTAGAACAATGCAAAATGTGCCTTCAAAAAATCCAAACGATTTAGAAAGTAAGGTGTGTCTGAGTTGTATCTGTGCATGTGCTTTAACTAAGATAAGAGTATGTATGTAAACGGGTAATTTACCACAGTTGTAAAGTGCTGGAAAATTGAAATGTCCTTGGAAGTGCCCGGACGTGCTTGAATTTTACTTTGGAAGGTGTAAGAACATCTAAGGTTACGTACGTAACCCTGGTTCCTCGAAGGAATGAGACTCTGCGTTGAGAATGAATGGGGAACGTGTCCAACGTGACGTCTCTGAATAATGTGTATAATCAGTCCAATGGAAGGGCGAGAAATCATAGGCGGGTGATGTCAGAGACCAGGAAGCACAAAAGCATGAGCGGCGAAGCCAGTAATCAGCCTCAAAGGATGAAGAAAGCGCCGGCCAGAGATGCCGGAAGTGTGGCACTGCGACACAGCGTCTCGTTCCTTCGAGGAACCAGGGTTACATACCTAACCTTAGACGTTCCTCTTCAGGAACTCGAGCTGTGTTGGGAACGAATGGGGAACGAGAATGCCCACTCCGCCAGACTTTCAAATCTCTGCCTAGTGTGGAAGAGCACAGCTAAAGCAAGAGAAGGAAAAGGAGCCTGACAGAAATCGGGGACAACCCATTCAATGGCCAAACTTCAGAAGGAGTGAGTCTTGACCCCCAGGAGAGGGGAGATCAGAGAACTTGAGGCTTAAGATAGCATCCTGATCACCACTTAGCATAAGCTTCTTCTGGCTGGAGGGTTTCTGCCCACTGACTGGCCACCGAGAGGAGCGCAGTAGGCCACCATGGCCGCCACGTAGACCTTCAGGGAGGAGTGGGTCAATTGTGCAGAGAGCCTGCAGGAACTCCAGCACTGTACCAACCGGGCAGTTAATTGGGTCGAACTGGCGGTTTCCGCACCAAGAAGTGAAAAGCTTCCACTTCAAGGCATACAGTTTCCTCATTGAGGGAGCTGCTCTGATTGAGCTGATATCAACCAATCGTCAATGTGGTTGAGTCGTGAAAGTGTTGCGTGAGAGTGCAAGGCCAGTAGAAGATATGTATTTGTAGGTTTCTGCCCCCAAAAGCAAACCTCAGGAACTTCTGATGAAGAAGGATGGATATAAGTGCATCTTTTTGAGAAAAGCACAATCAGCCCCCGAGAGCCGACTACGCGAGCTCCACTCTTCATTAATGCTGCTTATTATAATATAAGGCATACTATGCTTGTGTAACTGGTGCTTGTGCAACTGGCAAGCTCATCGACATCTTTCCACATCAATCTCCTCAGGGAAAGACAGGCAGCGTGTCGCGCCCTCTCAACGGGGAGAAAGTACTGCAAATGCGGGCTTCCAAACGCCTAAGAGCGGGCGTTGGATCTTGTGGTTAAGGAAGAAGAAAGGGACATGCCCATCTTACATTCCTCTGCCTCGGCGAAAGAAGGGCTGGTACCGCGAGAAACGCCAGTGAAGGCTCCCTCCTCAAAGAGAGCCTTCTGAGCCTTCCCTCGAGAGCTGACACTGCGCTCTTCACTCTCAAGCAGACAACACACGAGCTGAACCTTTTTATTTTTTTTTTCCTGAATGCTGACTGCTCTCGCCCAAAACTTCTCTTGATTGAAGCTTTGACAATGGAGTTTATCAGTGGACAAACGACACTAAATAAGACTCACAAACAGATAGCGACTGACAAACACACACAGTGCTTTATGAAAAAAGAAGGCTGATTACCGGCTTCGCCGCTCATGCTTTTATGCTTCCTGGTCTCTGACGTCACCCGCCTATGACGTCTCGCCCTTTCATTGGACTGATTACACACGTTATTCAGAGACGTCACGCTGGACGCATTCCTCATTCGTTCTCGACGCAACTCGAGTTCCTGAAGAGGAAACCTGGTGTACTATTCTCTGAACAACAGGGGGCAACGAGAAGTAATCATCCTCTAAAACCATCGGGAAGTCACTAGTGAGAAGTCATTGGATGGATCTGAAACTTCAGGCAGCAGACTTGCTGAGTATCATGCAATGACTTGCAGGCAGCATTTTTTGCACAAAGTCACCTTATGCACTGATTTTGGAAAGGCTTCTGATGCAGAGTAATGGTATACAGCATGATCTATAGCTAAATATAGTTAGTGATGACTAAGTGGAATTTCATATAAAACGTATATTTACAAAAAATAAATAATAATAAAAAAATAATAATTAGGGCCTGCTATTTTCACCCGCTGGAGAGAACACCCTTTGCTGCTATAACTGTAAGGGTCTGCTGTTCTATCCCTCAGCAAGGGACGAACACACGTCAAAAAGAAAAGGACCTGATGTTTTTTTCCCGCTGGAGAGAACACCCTTGCTGCTATAACTACAGGGGCCTGCTGTTCTATCCCTCCTTTTGAGGGGTGAATACCCCTCTGTTAGCCAGTAGGCTGCATTAAGAATATCTCAATAAAGTTGTTTTTGTCTCTTTTGCAGGAATGGAACAAGTGTGGTTTTGGGGGCTTCTTCAGGCAGTAATAGCTCTCATTATGTTTGAGGGGTTAATGTTTAGGCCTTTTATGTTCAATTAATTTGGGAGCAAGAACCCCCATAAGGAACCATACCGCCAAAGATAAATCGTGTTCAATAAACTCAAGTAACTTGCCAAAGTGGTCCTGTCTGAAATCGAGCACAGCGTTAGTTCAGTCAGTCCACGGAGGCATAGGCTGTGACCAGCTGATGTGGTCAGCTTTCAGATAGCTTCAATCACTATCATTCTCTTATTAGACATAGGACATATAAACGCGGCACTACTGCTCTGTAAGTATGCTCAAATGGTTCGCAATCCTCCTTCCCTTCCCATTATAAGCATGAACATATTACCATGCACCTTCTGGTTGTCGTCTCTTTGTTTCAGATCACTAAGGCTTACATGTTCTGGTTGGCATGGACCTCACTGCTGAGAGACACTAATCCTCATAACCAAGCTACAGGATAGACATGGTGTAACATTAATTTGAAACACATGCAAAGAACGTCAAAGAAGGTGGAGTTTCAGAACACACCCACTGAACCGCCACAAACCAATGAAAGCTCAAAGGTGTTTAGGAGCCAAAACAAACTCCCCCAGAAAGTTTGCTTTGGTCAGCTGTTTGAACTGCAGAAGCAAACTTCGTTTCGGCCTGATATTGTTCAAAATGACGTATCAGTTTGTTCTTCGATTTCGTTTGAAGTATATCGGGGCCTTAAATTTACAACTTCTTCCTAGATCTTCAACCAGATTATTCAATCGTAGTTGTTCACATTGCAGCCTGTCTGACAGACATTTTTTGGCTAGATGAAGGACCATTACCTTCAATTTAACCTTGCTAAGACAGAACTGCTCATCGTCTCAGCCAACCCAGCACTTCATCAGAACTTCTCTATACAGCTAGGTGTGCCAACCATAACTCCTTTCAGGACAGCCAGGGACACTGGAGTTGTGATTGATGATCAGTTAAGCTTCACAGACCATATTGCTAAAATGGTTTGGTACTGATCAAGGTACTGATGTTTGCCTACAAGACAACCACTGACTCTTCACCAATATAGCCAAACTCGCTTGATCAGATTTATGTGCCCTCCAGAAGCTTGTCTTCTGCAAGTGAATGACGACTCATGGTGTCATCCCAAAGAGGCTCTAACAGACCTTTCCTGGACTGTTTAAAGATGGTGGAATGACTTGATCTCAATTTGAGCAGCTGAGTCTTTAGTCGTTTTCAAAAAATAAAAATAAATAAATAAATAAAATAATTAAAAAATATATATATTTTGCCAGTATCTGACCAATTAATCTGACCACTTACCTATCCTATTCTATTCTATTCTATTCTATTCTATTCTATTCTATTCTATTCTATTCTATTCATTAATCTGACCACTTACCTATCCTATTCTATTCTATTCTATTCATTTTTTTTCTAATTTATATATTAAAAAACTTACTATGTGTATTGTTCTAGACTTAACTGACACTTGTCACATCATTTGTATACTGTTGCTCTCATGTTGGTCTGATTGCTTCTATTGTTCTCCTCATTTTTAAGTTGCTTAGGATAAAAGTATCTGCTAAATGATTGAATTTCAATGTAAATGTAATTGCCTTTGTACGAACAGGACTTTGAAGTGTAAATTGCAGATGTTCTTATTATCCTTTTCATTTGATTCCTTTCTCACTTTTTTTCCCATTTACACAAAAATCGATGTAGAGTGGTTGAAGTAAAGGTGCAGTAACATTTACCATTGCTCATTTCAGTAAAATTCTACACAATGTGGGTGAAAAATGGTCAAGTTTGGCCATGCAAATTTTCCACACTGAACATCAGAAAGCTACTTTGTTTTCACACACAGCGCCTCAACTCAAACATTGCCCTCTGAATCCAATTAGATCCCAATCCTCCTGCCCAGATTGCTCATTTACATTTTAATTATTTAAAATCAATCTCCCTCCACACCTGAGAACTGATTCTGAACCCTTATAAAACAAATACACACACAGAAGTCTGTGGTCATGTGTAAATATACATTCCTTATAAATTCACTGATCTGTCAATAACCCACCAGGTGCTCTTGAATGTGTGTGTGTGTGTGTGTGTGTGTGCTTCACTTCTGGATGATCTCTCATCTCCTGCAACATCAGCCATCAAACCATAGCCTTCCTCTTGCAATACTTAGAGATTTGAAAGTAATTTTGCTGTGTATTTTTGTGTGTGTGTGTGTGTGTGTGTGTGTGTGCGAGAGTGAGCAAGTCACAGAGGCACAATGAGCTTCATCCTGTGAGTGAACTGAAGTGCTTAACTCCCATATCAGACTAGAGAGACATCTTACCAACTCAACCCACAAACAAGAACGTAACACCAGCCTAACTTGTAACACCAGCCTAACTCTGCTTTAATATTTATCACTATTTAATTTAAAGCCATGCTATTAAATGCAATAAAACTTGCTATTAATGCAAGTTATTAATTTTGTATTTATTTACATAATATTTAATAAAATAATTTTACACCCTTCAAAAAATGAATCTTGATACTTGATAAAAACAACAACAAAAACAACCCTAAATTCTATGTGAAAATAAAAATCATGCTTCCAACTCTTATTGACCAAACAGAAAATCTTATATATATATATATATATATATATATATATATATATATATATATATATATATATATATATATATATATATATATATATATATATATATATATATAGGGATTCACTGGTTAATTGTTTGATTATATGTCATATATACCCACAACAAAGCATGGACCGGCTGAAGTTTTCAGACATTCTTCCAGTAATTTCATCCGTAGTCTCTGCAGCTCTGGACTGTCCCACTCCTCTGGATCAATGCCCCAGTACAGGTCCACCACCTGGACAACACATATATACAAATATTTAAAACAGCACTGAAACATAAACACACTGTCTAAACATTTATGATGCATATAACTTCTAGTTGTGACTTACAAGACAGTAATAATTTGCTTTTAATTCATTCCAAAATGACTGACTTCATTCAACTCAAAGGAGAGGTTTAGTAGAATGGTATTTGTTTGTTTGTTTTATTTTTGCCTTTTTTATGCCTTTATTTTTGATAGTGCAGTAAGTGCTCACAAGGCTATCGGTGGCGACAGTTTAGTGCAATGTTCTGATTAAGTTTTTTTATTACAATGAAACATGAAGCATCAAATATTAGTAGACCTATATATCAACAACCTTAACTATAGCCTAATTGTTTTTTATTACTAAGTAAGGAAGATCTACGGTGTAATGAATACCTGTGAAATTATGAATTTCCACACTCTTTCAGCACACATTAGCACTTTAAAAGGAACCACAGGGAGAAGAATGAGAGAACAGACAGAGAGAGACAGAGAGAATGAGAGAAAATAAGAGAGGAATGTAACAAGAACAGCAATGCTGAAAATGTGTTCCTGCAGTCAACTAAACACAGCACTCATGCTGAGACACATTAAATTGCTTACTGCTCACAATTAAGAGTCTCTAATAATTTTGAGTGCATTTTCAGAATCACTACAATAGTTTGAGTCTGACTGCACACGTCTATGTACAGCAACAGCATAATAACCTCACACAGAGCCATTCAAAAGAGTTATCTTGTATATCGTTTATTATAAAGAGTATATATGCTAGCTGCCATATTGTTTAGGTAAAATTTGTTAAAATTTCTTCACATACACCCACCGACCCTACAAACCAGGCTAGAAGTACAGCTTATTATTAATTTTATAGATCATACATATTTTGATAAAATTGATAACATAGGTGCAAATTTAACTTGTAATACAACTTATTGATAGTTTAAGGGTGTACTCACACTAGGCACGGTTGCCATGAACCGGGCCCGAGTACGATTGTCCCCCCTCCCCACTCCCCCTCTGGCCTGCACTCACATATAGGGTTTCAGCATTCGTGCCGGAGCACGCTTACGTCATTATGGTGCGACGGTTTTGGGATAAACAGGAAGAGCGGCACTGTATGAACACAATGGAGTCCATCGCTCTGTTTTCTTTGTGGATAATTTTGTGTTGTTTGGTCCACAGCCTGTTGTTAAACAGATGTGCCGCCTTAGTGGCACGAACATTTTCACGTAATTGTGCTGCTCGTATGAGGATGTTTGCAAGATACCAGCTGAAGAGCAGCAAGGACTTTGCAGTTTTTAGTTTTTTTATGCGTTTTGCACCTCTGCCGTAGACCAAAGCAACCCTTACCCTGCCATGTTGGTTTTGGAGCGTCGCAAAACCGTGATGCAAAGCGTCCTTTTCCGTGCCCCGTCACGGTTAGCGCTCACACTGCATGCGAACCGCGCCCGAGTCCAACTGAACCGTGCCCTGGCCCACCTCGGAGCACTCACACTAGTCAAACGAACCGCGCTTTGGTGGTCAAACGCACTCGGGCACGGTTCAAACTGGCAGTGTGAGTACACCCTAAGTGCCCCAGATCATTCTAATAACAAACAAAGTGACTTGAGGCGCACATTTATTTTTCGGTCATTCAGTATTTACATCACACAGTATTTACACAGTCCAACAGTATTTCAGACAGGAACCACTTTGGCAAGTTTACTTGAGTTTATTGAACACGATTTATCTTTGGCGGTATGGTTCCTTATGGGGGTTCTTGCTCCCAGAATAATTGAACATACAAGAGCTTTAACATAAACCCCCAAAACATAATGAGAGTATTACTGCCTGAAGAAGAACCCCCAAAACCAACCTTGTTCCAGTCCTGCAAAGAGAAAAGACAGTGTTATTGAGATATCCTTAATGTAACCTACTGGCTAGCGAAGGGGTTTCTCCCTTCTTATGAGGCAGAAAATAGCGGGCCTCTCTATAATTAAGGTAGCTGGTAATAGCAGCGAGGGTATTTTCTCCAGCGGGAGAACCGCAAACAAGCAGCATGTCCCTGAGCTTGGTATGAGTGGTAGGAGAGTAGCGTTTCCTTGTTTCCTTCCTGCAAAAGAGAAAGATAATGTTATAGAGATGTCCTTAAGCAGCCTATGGTAGGAGAGGCATGTTCTCATGTCTAAAGCGAGGGAGAGAATAGCAAGTCCCCTCTTATTTTAAGTAGCAGGGGTGTTCATCATCTGCTGTAGGATGAACAGCAGTCTCCTGCAGCCATAGCAGCAAAGGGTGCTCTCTCCAGCTGGAGAGAACAGCTGGTCCTTTCTTCTGAGGGGGAGTTCGTCCCTCGCTTGAGGGATAACAGCGGCCCCCTCAGGTATCGCGGCAAGGGGTGATCTCCTCCGAGAGAAAACAGCAGCCCCTTTTCCTTTATAATTATTATTCTTTTTATTTTTCCTTTGTCATCTCCTTCAAGTTCGCCTTCTCCATCTCCATTTAAGTAGCAGGGGTGTTCATCCTCTGCTGAAGGATGAACAGCAGTCCCCTGCAGCCATAGCAGCAAAGGGTGCTCTCTCCAGCTGGAGAGAACAGCAGGTCCCTTTCTTCTGAGGGGGAGTTCGTCCCTCGCTTGAGGGATAACAGCGGCCCCCTCAGGTATCGCGGCAAGGGGTTATCTCCCGCGAGAGAAAACAGCAGCCCCTTTGAATTTATAAGTTTTTTTTTTTTTTTTTTTTCTTCTCCACATTCAACTACTCCATCTCCATTTAAGTAGCAGGGGTGTTCATCCTCTGCTGTAGGATGAACAGCAGTCCCCTGCAGCCATAGCAGCAAAGGGTGCTCTCTCCAGCTATTGAGACTGTCCAGGGATACCCGTGAGCAGCCTCAAAGGAGAAACGAACCCCCCCCCCCCACATTCCTAAACACACACACAAACTTTTCTTAATAATAACTCCTTAATAATATGTATTTTGAATATTTTTGTGCGTTGCATAAAATGTTAATCCTTGTTATGCAAGGATTATAATTTTGCTGATTTGTTAATTGGAAATGTTTCTCCTCATTTTAAGGTTCTCAAATAGTGTCATGATTCTGTAACCCTACTCCTGACCAGGTCGTAAAACTTTATGACCTAACAAACAGGACAGGAAAGCTAACTCTTAGAAAAAGAATGGTAAAATGTACTCAAATGTAGTCCAAATGTATAGAGTATTGCCTTTTTTGGTGCATTAGATGTTTTCCATATAAATTGGAGTATCTGCAGTTTTATCATGTGTTAATCAAATTATTAAATGTGTGTAATTCTGCATTTGAATGTAACTTCGTGTTTCTATCAGTTATATATGTACTGTTTGGTGTTTTTGGAATTGTCATGTTGTGACCCAACTATCCACCTGTATAAAAGGTGTGTAAAATTTATTAATCTGGAATTACGAACTTGCTGAAATGTCACTGCTGAAATCTGACAAGCCCTAATTTATTAGGGTGGGTGTTTCTACAGAGACCAAGGAACTTTTTCCCACTTCAGATCGAGAGAAGGAAGTTCCTCCTTCACTCACTCTTAGTTTTTCTTCGCTTCCGTACTTCTGCTCGTCCCTCTGCATGGCCTTGGGCCGCGCTCCTATCGCCGTCCCTCTCAGCACGGCGGCTGAGAGGACAGCCATTCTCATGGCTCCTTTGGGAGCTTCCATTCCCGTTGTTTTTTTTTTGTTTCTTTTCTTTACTAAGTTTATTCGCCTATTCGCCTCTCCACACGAGGAAGACGAATCCTGAAACATTCTGTTGTTAAACCGATTCCACAGCAAAACCCCGGAAGACATGCCTAGCCACAAAGACTACGCTCACGCTGCTCCAGCACACAAAAAGACACAGAGACACCTGCAAGTATCATTTTCTATGGAGATTTAAATGCTGTTTAAAGTTTGCCTATGATTTGATTCATTGTTGTCTTTCAAAGGTTACTGCCTGTGAGTTTGCATAACTGAGCTCATTCTGTGATCACGCTCTCTCTCTCACCTCCCTCCTCCCCTTTCTCTCTCATTCATTCTCTCTCTCTCTCTCTCCGTCATTTGGATTCCGTTATGTCTTGTACAAAGTTTACTGTCTGTATTTTCGTACGCGTAACTACTCTGTGTGATTTGTAGTTAGATGTATTATTAGTTCAATTATTAAAGACCAATATATATTCATGATCGCCTCTGAACCGCTCACATTACGAGTCAATGAAGTTACACCTAGCACCTAGAAGTTACATCTAGCTACACGCTCTTTACTTTTTAGTAAACAATTTCATAATGATAGGATAATGTTTTCATGGCCAGAGAATATTTTCCTTGAATTATAAGAAGTAATAACTTTATTGAAAGTTGATAAGTTAATCTTACGGCCGTTTGCTGGACAAACCACAGTTTGATTTGCAGTAATTTACAATAAGATATATCACTATAATTGATATGAAGAGTGGAATATTGACATATTAATGAGTAAATTACAGTGCCCTGTAATGAGTTATTGATATGTGCAATTGAGCTATTTTTCATAATCAATAATATTAATGTAACTGTCATATGAGATATAAATATATATATTCCTGATTAATTATTCAAATTCCCTATATATCATTTGAGTAAATAATTATGTACAACCCAGTGCGGCTACATTTTAATGGTGGAGGATAACGCGCGCATTTCAAACTTCGTTTTGTGAGCAATCAATCTGTGTATATGGTTATTAATTATTTCTGCAAGTGCGCCATGAAATTATGTACTTGTGAGATAAGTCGCAAGACGCGAACTCACTCCTAACTGACTGAGGCAAAAACCTGATCAGTCAGCACGTTAGGTATTTATAGAAACTTAACAGTATAGTCACTGTTATTTTAACGAAAGTATACTGCAGTATAATGTTATAAGTCTCCTGTTAAGAAAGACCAAAATCTCTCTGCAGTGAGAACATTTTAATTTGAAAATTAAAAGATGAAGAAATCTTTTATTAGTTGCAACATGTAAATCTGAACAAGAGCGATTTTCCTCTGATTCAGTTAAAAAGGCCTTGCTTATTAAATATCGTTATTGAATTTGTGGTGAACCACAGTGATATTCAAAAATAAACGATTAAAAACTCCTGGTCTAAAATTGGCTTAACTACCCGATTTGTAAACCTAAAACATTTAAATCATAAGTGCTATTTTGATAAATGTTTATGGGAGATAACAGGTGGAAAAATCCTGTTTTTTTTTTTTTTACATTTGTGTTTTGGAAGTGAACGCATCCTTCCTTATATAGCATTGTAGAGGTAAAACCTTTTGTCTGTTTGTTAGTTGTGATTTTGAAGCAGAAAATCAGCCTGACAAACAATCAGATTCTAAGTCATATTGAAATTGTAATTTTGTAATTCCGCTATCTAAACACCAGAGGGAGCTCTTTGTTTAGAAGTTTCAAGTTACGCCCCTTCCTTCTGATTCCAGGTTGCATGAGTGCAAGTCCGCCATCCCGTGGCCGTTTCAGATAATGCGCTTTAATTGCTAATCTATTTCCCTGTGATTTATTGAATTAGCTGTCTAAATTCTCAACAATTATTTGCATTTACAGCTTTGCTCGTGCGAATATTATTACAGGGAGACAATTTTTTTTTCCTTTCCTCTGACTGTTTACATTTATTTTGAGTTTGGTTCAAACATGATTTGAATTAACATGTAATTGTTTAATAGTGGAAATCTAGATGTTTCAGGTCAACTACTGGTTTGACCCACTTAGAAGGTAAGCCATCTAGTGGCAGTCTCCTGTTAAATCGACTAACAGATCTCTCTCCTTTCAATTCTGTTTTGAATTGCATGTCTACTTTTACCTTTGTTTTGATTAATTTCATAATTATTAATGATACTTTACTGTTATCATTGGTTATTATAAGATATTATTCAGATTTTCCTTTTAATTCTTACATGCTTATTTTAAATTTTGATTTAAACTAGTTTTGAATTTTTAATTTGAATTAACTTTTCCTGTCTTCTGTTATTTTAATTTTTATTCTTTTTCTTCTCTCTTTTGGCTTAGGTTATTTTGATAATTACCATCATTATCATAATGTTTTGTTTGTTGTTTTATCATTATTAGGTAAAGCTGTTACCTTTCCTTTCTACATATATATTTACTCAATTGAACTTAAGCAAACCAAACCTTAATTAACTTTAAGTTTCCTTTGTTCATCCTTTGTGTATTTGAGTGTATAACTCCCTTGGTGATTGGACTGTCATCTCAGGTTTCCAGTGAGCAAGGCTGCCCGACCGGTGTTACCGACACTGGTTGTGAGTGAAACTCGGTTCCTCTTGTCTCTGTCCATTGCGGCACGCATAGGAAACAATCAAAAATTTGGCACTCCAAAGGTTGGGTAAAAAGTCACAAGCTGTTCGAGAGGGCGCAACGCCAGAGTAACGGAGGTGAGGGGACACTGCGGTTGAGTGTTTGGGGAGCGCTGGAGAGGTTGACCAAGCCACTGGTTTCCACCTGAATGACTTCAATTCACCCAGGTGAACCAAATGTGATAAAACCCATCCACTTATTATAAGCCACAGAATATTAGATATTCCCTCGGATATATTTTAAGTGTTTGACCCTTTTGTTTCTTCAAGCCACACCATATTTCTAGGTTTCCTACCCAGATAGCCCACTCACCTGTTGGCCCTATCTTAAAATCTAGCAATAGGCTTAGGCCTTGTGATAGAGTGTGACACTCTGAATGGGATAATACTGGTCTGGCAGTTTCCTTTGACAGAGCTCCGGTCAGAGAGAAGGGCACGGAGAACTTATTCCAGCAAACTTTAATATTGTAGTTTGGGTACAAGCATTGGTGTACAAACAGTTATATGTGTGGGGGTGTGTGTGTGGTCTATAAAAGAAACAAAGAATGAAATAATATTAATCACAATGTACAAAAGTATAAAAAATATGTACAAAAGGTATACAGTAATATCCAATGCAATAATAAACATTGAATCAGAATGCTGAAATATAATAACTTGGTCAAATAACTCGAAAAGAGTCATAAACAACTAATATACAGGCATACGAAAGGTAAATGAGGCAAAGTAGGAATACTAAATGGATTTGGTGGTTTTCGCTTCCCTCTAGTGGAAGCGGGCGCAACTGCACCCCATGCGCTCAGCACATGAGGGGCGCATGGCCAGGGAGCGCCGAACTACACTCTAGGTGCGTCTGACAGCGACACAGAGGCTAAACACGATTTAGCAGTGGGACTAAAGGGCATAAGAACTGAAATATAGCACTCGAGAATCCAGCTTAAGGTTGAGATAATGTAAAGGAAACAATCTCCAGTCTAACAAGGCTTATGACATGTTCTCGTGATACCTATTAACTAAAGAAATACACACGAAAGTATCAAACCATACATATAATATACTTAACATGAAAACAGGTGAAAGTATACAACATCTAAACAAGTCCGATGGCAATATTTGCATCTTAGTGCAAGATGAAACCTACTTTCGATTAGGTTACGCACACGCGAGCCACCATCCCACAGAATGCAGAGTCGGGAATGAGGATGCGATGCGCTCGGAAAGGATATGACATCATTACAGTTTCAAAATAAAATTACAGGAAATAAAAGACTTTCTGACATAGCCGCCCCCAAATTTAGCAATAAATTTGAATCCCAAAGGAAAGTCTACTTAGTTGGCGTCATCTTCATCCTCCCAGGCTGGCAGCCGCACAAGGCGCACGACTGGCCGTAGGTAGTTCTGTCCCTTGATCCTAACTTCAGCTGCCCTGAATCGTCCATCCAAACCGGAACAGGTCTTCACCACTCTCCCCATGGGCCACTGAGCTCTGGGTAGCTGCGAATCAACCACCATCACCACCTGGCCAGCAGCCAGATTGTCTGTGTCCTTGTGCCACTTCGACCGCTTCTGGAGGTCCGGCAGATGGCGACGGATAAAGTTGGACTGTGGCTGTGGCGCCATCTTCTTCTGCTTAGAAGGTCACTAGATGCATAGACAGCCTGTGGAAGTGATGCGTCGCGGCGTTCCATCAACAGTAGATTTGGTGTGACGGGATCTGGATCCGCAGCATCAGAGGAGAGGTACCCAAGCGGTTTAGCATTGAGTATTCCTTCCACTTCAATCAGCACAGTTTGCAGCACAGGTTCAGCGACGGTGTGGTCCTTAAGGATGACTTGGAGAGCTGACTTAATCGACTTGATCTCTCGTTCCCACGTTCCCCCAAAGTGTGGAGAGCCAGGGGGGTTGAAACGGAACTCGATTTGCTGTCTGGCCAGCTGTTCTTGAAGAGGAACTTCTAAAGCAGCAAAACTGGCTTGCAGCTCCGCAGCTCCACCTCGGAAGTTGGTTCCTCTGTCAGCCAGGATCTCAAATGGCTTTCCGCGGCGGGCTATGAAGCGGCGGAGAGACATCAGGAAAGCATCAGTGTCTATACTCTCCAGTAGGTCAAGATGCACACAGCTCGTCGTCATGCACTTGAAAATCAGACCCCACCGCTTTTCTGTGCGCCGGCCCACTTTGACATTGTAGGGACCAAAACAATCGACTCCAGTTGATCAAAAAGGTGGCTTGTATAAGCGGAGTCTGGCAGGGGGTAAGTCTGCCATCCGAGGGACCACTGGAGTAGCGCGCCATTTCTGACATTCAACACAGCCGTGCTGATGATGCTTGATGGACTCTCTTCCCCGGAGGATCCAATATCTTCTCATCTCGGCGAAAACCCGCTCGGGACCTGGATGTAGCAGTTCACTATCATATTTCTTAATGAGCAGCTTCGTGACATAAGATTTGGGATCGAGGATGATAGGATGCATCGCATCTGGGTCAAGATCTTCTGCTCTGCGTGGTCTACCTCCCACTCTCACCAGGCCAACAGCTTCATCATACTCTGGAGCAAGCATGAGCAGGCGACTCAGTCTCGAGATGGACTTACCAGCAGCAAGAGCTTCCACCTCTTCAGGGAAGGACTCACTCTGGGCTTGTCTGAGGACATGTAGCTCTGCTGTTTGGACGTCAGCTGCTGTCATGGTGGGGCTGCTCTGGTCATCAGCCGCCCCGTGAAGGCTCTCATGGGTAGCCTTGAGAAGACTGTCCCAGTTGTCTATATCAGACCTGAGTGTCGTGGTTGGAGAGCAGGTGGTGACTCCACAGAACAATGTCTTCCGAAGTTCATCCTCGTCAGCTTCTTGGGCTTCTATTAACTGAAGCACTGGCCAGGAGTCTGGGTGTAGTCGGAGGAATGGTGGACCTTGGTTCCACCGGTTCAGCTAGCTGAGCTCGAGCAAGGGTTTGCCGCGAGTAAGGTCATCGGCTGGATTGTCAGTGGTGTGGACATACCGCCAGGTCGAGTTTTCAGTGAGCTCCTGAATTTCTGCGACTCTAGTTCCTACAAAGACCTTGTAACGACACGAGTCGGAATTGAGCCACGTTAAAACTGTCATCGTGTCAGTCCAGAGAGTGACTTGCTGGGAAGGGAGTGACAGTTCTGTCATAATGACTTTAGCTAGCTGTGCTCCGGCTAAAGCAGCACACAGTTCGAGGCGTGGCATGGAAAGTTGTTTGCGAGGGCTCACTCATGACCGAGCCATCACAAATGCAATGTGGACTTCACCCTGATTGTCTTGGGTGCGGAGGTAAGCGACGGCCCCGTAGGCTCTTTCAGAGGCGTCGCAGAAGATGTGTGCCTCTCGTCTCTGTGCCCCAGTGTCTGCTACTGATGGGACATAGCATCGGGGAATTTCTACTTGTGGAAGATGGACTAGTTCACTCTCCCATTGTGTCCAGATATCCAGCAGAGCCTCTGGTCTGATCAGTTCATCCCAGCCAACTCCCACTCTCCACAGGTCTTGAATCAGGATCTTCGCTCGTGTGGTGAATGGAATTAGGTATCCGAGGGGGTCGTATTGTGTTGCCATCACCTTGTAGACATTCCTCAGAGTTGGCTGTGAATATTTTACTGGTCTGTGGCGGTACCCAAGGCGATCGGTAAGGCAGTTCCAGCAAAGGCCTAAGGCTGGCTCTTCAGGATCTTGTCGAGACTGAGAGAGCCACAACTCGGTGCTTGCTGCTTTAGCTTCCAATGGAAGATGCTCAACAACGATGGGGGTGTTACTGGCCCACTGCCTGATGTCAAAGCCTCCAGCTGAGAGCAGTTTACGCATCCTGTTGACAATGGTCTTGGCTTCATCAGCGTTCGTGTCACTGGTCAAACAGTTGTCGACGTAGAAGTCAGTCTCCACAAGGTGTAGAATGTCCTCATAACCACTGCTGTTATCCTTCACATGCCGCTGAAGGGCGTATGTGGCACAGCAGGGACTGCATGTCGTCCCAAATGGCAAAACCTGCCACTCATACACCGTTGTTTCCTCCTCCCTCTTCATACCTCTCCAGAGAAAACGGAGAAGGGGCTTGTCTTCTGGTAGCAGACGAACCTGGTGAAACATCGCTTTGATGTCACCACTGATAGCCACACTGTGTTCTCGGAACCGAAGAAGTACACCGAGGAGAGTTTCTGTATTTCTTGACAGTAGGTGTTGGCTAGAGCAATGTCTTTGGCTAGACGGCGTTCTGTGCTCCGTAGTTTTGGGGGAGCAATGTGTGCTTTGGAGCCCAGAGCGTGAGGCTTGCTTTGCGCCTCAGTAGTGGAGTAGCATACCTTGTTACTCCATCCACTTCTGTCTTGACTGTGCGCTGTTCCAGCAGTTCTAGGGCCTGCTGATCCTCTTTGGAGCGGATCACAGTCTTGGCTTTGGCATACGGGGTTATGTCAACTGAACGTCGTTCAACGTGCCGTTGCAGCTCTGAGTTAGTAGACATGGTGAAGTAGCAGTGAGAGTGCTCACCAGTGAGGTTAAGGTTGGCGGGGCCTTGCAATGTCCAACCAAGAGCAGTACACACAGCTACAGGACTCCCAGGAGGACCTGCTCGGACCGGTTGTTTGGGAAGCAGCAGATGTGGAAAGTCAGAGCCTATCAACAGAAGCGGCTGGACCTTGTCAACCTTCGGGAGAGGAAGACCTTGCAGGTGGGAGTATCTGCGCATGAGTGACTTGACCGGATAGCTATGCTCAGACAGGCTCAGCTCACCAGCAGTGAATGCATGAAAGATGTGATACCTTTGTTTGGGAGAATGAGCTGGGGAGATGTCAAACGAGACAGCGGCTCCTTGTAGACGGATCACCTCATGGCGGACAGTACGTAAAGGCAAGCTTTCAGGCTCTTTAGCTAAATGGAGATGCTGCACTGCTGAGGGAAGGATTATGGTTCTCTCCGATCCGTCATCCAGAATAGCGAAACCTTCCAGAGTGTGCTTGCCATTGTACAGGCGCACCTTAACTAGCTTCCACATGACTCTCTGCAGCCGACTAGGACGGTCAATGTATATGGTGTCGGGGGCAGCACTGACCATTAACACTTTCTTAGCCTCTTGGGAACACACTTCGTGGAGCACGGTCAGGTGTTGCTGTTTGCACACTTGACAAGGCTTCTTGAGAGTACATGCCTCAGGTTTATGGTTCCTGCCACACCTCCAACATCCTCTGTCTTTAATCCAGGTGTAACGGATATGCAGATCATTGATTCATGTGTTTAATTCAGATTTTGCAAATGAAACTCTTTTTGCACCAAGTGCCTGGCCTGGCGCCAGCCTGGCTGGACTTAAATTATTTACGATGCCCATGCGAGCTTCAAAGAAGAAATGAAAACCCCCAACCACATTCCAACATACACAAAAGGAAACCTTGCGTAAAGTTCCTTACTTTTGTAAGTCTTTTGGTACATTTAGATGTTTCCCAACATCTGCAGTGTTATCATGTGTTAAGCAAATCTTTAAATATGTGTAATTCTACATTTGAATGTAACTTCATGTTTTTATCATATATATATTATGCTTAGTATCTTTGTGATCGTCATGCTCTGACAGACCCATTTATCTAGAGCAAAGTAATGAAAAATGTATGTTATCTGAATTACAAACTTGCTAGAATAATCCCTGGAATTTGGACAAGCCCTAGATCTCCAGGGGGGCTGTCTTCACAGAGACAAAGGAACTTTTCCCTCCGCTTCAGATCGTGGACTTTCATTGGCTGTTTACGCGAAAAAGGGGCGTGAACCATTTCAAGCCATAAGAACGACCGAACAAGGTCCGCCCTCTTCTCTTTCTTCTCATTGTTCGTTCTTGGACACGCTGCTCTCCAACGTTGCTTCCGCGCGGCCATAGGCCGCGCTCATAGCGCAAACCCCCCCTCAGCACAGGGGCTGAGAGAAAAAGCCATTTTAATGGCTCCTTTAGAAGCTTTCGTTTCGTTCGTTTCTTTTCTTTTCTTTACTAAGTTTATTCAACTATTCGCCTCTCCACGCAAGGAAGACGAATTCTGGGACATTGTTTGTTGAACCTTTCAAATACCGCGCAAGGACAGAACAAAGGACCACGTGCTCCACGCTCACGCCAAGATCAAGCGCAGCGTGCACGCGCGTCACATGGCCTCCGGCACACGCCCGCGGTTTCAAAAGCAGCGCGCCCCGATGTCCAGCTCATGCACATTGAACACTTTGCAAGTATCACTTTCTCTATGGAGATTTAAATGCTGCTTTAAAGTGTTGCTATGATCTGATTTGTTGTTGGCTTCCAAAAGTTACTGACTATGATTTTCATACCTGAGCTCCTTATGTGATCTCATTCTATTCTCTCTCTCTCTCTCTCTCTCTTTTATTTGGATTCGTTATGTATTGTATAAAGCTTACTGTTTGTATTGTCGTACGCATATTTACTCTGTGTGATTTGTAGTTTGATGTATTACTAGTTTAATTATTAAAAACCCATATACTGACGATTGGCTTGGACTCCACCCCACTCACATTACGAGTCACTGAGATGTCTGATCTTTAGCTACAAGCTCTAAATTTAGAAACTAAATTTATCATAAGGATAGGATAATGTTTTCATGGCCAGAGAATATTTTTCCTTGAATTATAATAAGTGATAACTTTATTGGAAATTGATAGTCAATTTGGTTTGCTGGTCAAACCACTGTTTGATTTGCAGTAATTTACAGTAAGGCATATCACAACAATTGATATGGAGAATGGAATATTGACATATTAATGAGTAAATTACAGTGCCCTGTGATTACTTATTGGTATAGGCAATTGAGCTATTTTTCATAATCAATCAAATTTAATGTAACTGTCATCTGAGATCTAAATTAATCATATTCCTGATTAATTATTCAAATTCCCTATACTGTATGTCATTTGAGTTAATTATTCTGTAAAACTCATTGTTGCTACACAGGTGGAAATCTCTGATGGAGTGAGCGTTTTGAATTTGGGGCATAAGCTGAGGTAATGCTCACGGGCATCGCAGTACGGGCAGTAAGGCTTCACACTGGGTTTACCTTTGGGTGACTTTGTGCTGCGAGCAGAAGCTCCATGAGGTCTGTACCCGGCGTTGCCCTGTAATCTAGAGGCGCTGTGCCCTGTCTTGGAGAAGGTGGCATGGCAGGGTAAGGATAGGACAGCGTGTTAGCAGCTGATAGAACTGGCTGTAGAGGTGTAACGGGTGGAGGCACATATTGGACCTGGGCTTGGCTATAGACCATGTGTGGCTGGCGAAGTGGGGCCATATACTGTCCTATTGACAGTGGCGGAGCACATGAGGTAATGGCACTCACGGCTGATCTGGCAGCCAACTGCGAAGCTGGGTTGATGATTGCAGGAGGAGGAAGCATGGTAAGATACGTAGGCTGCGGCTGAGCGAGTACACTAGTAGTAGTATAAGCACTCACTTGTGGAGCGGGATGGACTAATGTAAGACTGGTCGAGACAGGTGGACTTATGACTGCACTGGAGACTGGTGGCATAACATGAATAGATGGAGTAGAATGGAGCAGTCCATGGCCATCTTGTGAGTGGAGTAGGAGAGGCTGAGCTTCTGATGAGGACCTTAGGTTGTACTCACATTCACTCAGGGGCCTGGAGGAACGGGGACTCTCAATTTCTTCTTCCTTTAGGAAAGACGTGATAAGACGTGCATGCGCCAATTCCATCTCTTTCTCTTTCTGTCGCCGTCGCAACATCTGATGCCTGGTTATAGCCTCTTTACTCTTGTATGCCATCTCTGCTTTCTCCTCCAGCCGACGTCTCTGCCGTTCTTGTTCTCGGAGAAGATCCTCCTTCTCATAGAGGGCGTCTCTGGCTTCTTTGTCTAGAAGAGTACACTGCTCGTCCACTAGCGTCTGCTCCATGATCTGCCGCTGCACTTCTGCTAATTCCATCCGCTTGACCTGTTCCTCCAACATGGCACTTTGTAGCTCAGATAGCCCGTCTGCAATGAACCTCTTGGTTGATGAGACAGCACTGGCTCGAGATCTCGGTCTGCTACGATGAGAAGATACCCATGATCGACATGACTCTTCTCTCACAGATGGCAGTGGAAGTGGATCAGGGATTGAGATGTTGTGAGCTGGGGCTGCTGCTCCTAGTTCCTCAGCTTCGGTGGAAGGGGGTACTGTGACTCTCGGTGTGTACCCAACTTCAAAGTTTGCAAGGGATGCTGGTAAATGTATCTCCCGCTGGGGTCGAGAACGCACTGCTGGATCTGCAGATGGTTGTCCTGGCTCCATATTGTCTCCAGAAAGCTGTCAGATCCGGCTCGAAGGACCATGTGATAGAGTGTGACACTCTGAATGGGATAATACTGGTCTGGCAGTTTCCTTTGACAGAGCTCCGGTCAGAGAGAAGGGCACGGAGAACTTATTCCAGCAAACTTTAATATTGTAGTTTGGGTACAAGCATTGGTGTACAAACAGTTATATGTGTGGGGGTGTGTGTGTGGTCTATAAAAGAAACAAAGAATGAAATAATATTAATCACAATGTACAAAAGTATAAAAAATATGTACAAAAGGTATACAGTAATATCCAATGCAATAATAAACATTGAATCAGAATGCTGAAATATAATAACTTGGTCAAATAACTCGAAAAGAGTCATAAACAACTAATATACAGGCATACGAAAGGTAAATGAGGCAAAGTAGGAATACTAAATGGATTTGGTGGTCTTCGCTTCCCTCTAGTGGAAGCGGGCGCAACTGCACCCCATGCGCTCAGCACATGAGGGGCGCATGGCCAGGGAGCGCCGAACTACACTCTAGGTGCGTCTGACAGCGACACAGAGGCTAAACACGATTTAGCAGTGGGACTAAAGGGCATAAGAACTGAAATATAGCACTCGAGAATCCAGCTTAAGGTTGAGATAATGTAAAGGAAACAATCTCCAGTCTAACAAGGCTTATGACATGTTCTCGTGATACCTATTAACTAAAGAAATACACACGAAAGTATCAAACCATACATATAATATACTTAACATGAAAACAGGTGAAAGTATACAACATCTAAACAAGTCCGATGGCAATATTTGCATCTTAGTGCAAGATGAAACCTACTTTCGATTAGGTTACGCACACGCGAGCCACCATCCCACAGAATGCAGAGTCGGGAATGAGGATGCGATGCGCTCGGAAAGGATATGACATCATTACAGTTTCAAAATAAAATTACAGGAAATAAAAGACTTTCTGACAGGCCTCCTTATTCTCACTAACACATTGTGTTTCTATTGTTTTTATCTCATTTCAAGTGTTGTTTCACTTTGATCTTTTTCTATTCTCTGATCGGTTGTGATTTGTTTCTTTCATTTCACATAGAGACAGTAACCTGTGAGAGCCACCAAGGAAGCTAAATAGTAGAGCGACAACCAGCAGCCGATGTCATCAAGCGACTCGCTAGGCTACTGCCTGTCAAATCTCCATTTCAGGTCCTTCGTTGACCCAAGTTAATTGGCTACTGAACTGTCTGACTGTTTGCATCAGTTAGCCCCAAAATTCTCATAAACGGCACAGCCCGTATGAATATAGCTCGATCATGGTAGAACGAACTTGCATTGGTCTTTTTGTGTGTGTGTGCTGTGCTTCTCTCACCGACAGGGAGTCAGGATGTTCCAGTCATCCAGTCCAGCAGTCCACGGGGGCCACCTCTCGACATGGTTGAAAGCAGTGACGACCCCCTTCCTGCCCAAGGACGCCAGTAACCTGCAGCACCCAGAGCAACTAGACACCGAGCTAGATGAACTGATGGCACACGATCCAACTCAAAGCGACTACTACAAAGAACTCGCCAGGATCTTCGGAAGCCTAGTTCACCTTCTCATCGCCCAGGCATGGCTCAGTGAACGGAGCAACATCGACCTTGAACAACAAGCAGCAACGCTTAAGCTTCAAGCGGAGGAAGCCTGGAAGGACCAGGCCCCAACCCAGAGTCGTCTTGATCAGCTCCTCCTCGAGACCCAGAACCAGCACGAGAAAGAGGACGACACAGATCAAAGAGAACAGCTGGAGAAAGAATCCAGAAAAGAACTCAACAAAAAACTCCAGCAAGGTGAAGCTCTCCTAAAAAGAGCAGAGACTGAACTGAAAGAAAGATACTATAAAACCTGGGCCTGCAAAACACACTTGCAAGCTGCCCGAGCTAAAATCAACGAGCTTACTCTGCAGAGAGACGAGCTCCAAGATGAACTTGACACTGTTCACACAAAACTCAGACAATCTCACAGATTACAGAGTGGCTGGATCGGAGAAACACACACCGCAAAGTTTCTCCTGGCACGCCACTCCAACCCTTTCAGCCAAGAACCCAGAGCCGAAAAAGGGGGTGTAAGCTCACGGCTCAGGAAATCACCAGCCAGCTTACAAGAACACCTGTCAACAGCGGAGGGGGGAGAACCCTTCCAGAGAACGCATGCCACTAAACCCTGCACGGCTCACAGAGAACTTGACAAGCTAGCTAGAAACATCCCTACGTTCAATCCAGATCCTGAAGGAGGACATGACGTTCATGCTTCATTACAAGACATTGACTTTCGTGTGAAGATGACTTTCATGTGACATATGTGAACACATTGTACCTGTTAAAAATCACGTCCAGCCGTGATGTGCATTGTTTTCTGGATCGTCAACCAGAGACTGTCAAAGTGTACTACCAACAACTGCTACAAACTTGATCCTTGAATTCTCTGATCCAGACTCAGACCATGGGCTCCTTATTGCTATGGACCTCAAACAGGGCCGACTTGAAAACCCACAGACTTTCTATTGTCAGCTACAAAAAGCCTACTTCGGAGCATGCAACGAACGAGGTATGGAACAGAATGTCGACTTTGTTGAAACTCTGTTCCTCCGAAACCTACATGCCAGTTGGAGTTTACATCTCAGAGTCGCAGCGTGTCCGCGTAACATGACTACACAAGAGTTACGGAACTTAGCCCACAAAACTTGCACCAAGCAAAAGACTATTTATGAAAAGACTGTGAAAAACCCCAAAGTCTCTGTCTCTGAGCACTGCTTGGAGTTAACCCTAGAGGACACCCTACAACACCACAGTCACAGACATTTTTACAGAGAGTCAATACCGTTCCAAGCCAGCAGAGGGCAACACAATCGTGGTGGTGCTCGTCCAACGGCCCAAAAAGAGCCGATCCCCACCGTCCAGGACACAAAGCCCTGACAGCCGGCAGTGGAACCACTCTCGACATGACACTGGTAAGCTCAATCCTGAGCCCACGTCAGAAAAACACAGGGCAGCAACGTCTGAGACAGCAGAGATCCTGAGGATGCTGAAAGAGCTTCTTTACATGAACACATCGGCAAAGACCTGCTAGACCACTTTGACCCTTTTCCGAACTTCAAACAGCTAAAAGACTTTGCTAAAGTGCGAGAACCTCTTTCCCTCCAGCCACACAGGTTGCCAGAGCCAGACTGTCAGGTCACAGAGGTCACGGGAACACCCACAGAGCCAGACGGTCAGGTCACAGAGGTCACGGGAACCCCAGCAGCCTGCCGTGGTTCAAGTTCAAGCCTCTACAACTTAGTCAACGAACAGGGTACGGTGGTACCAGCTTACACCAAAGGGGTCGCTGTTCGGCTCAACCTGCAATGTGATCAAACCTTAAACCACACGCTGGGTTTCTTCAAATCCTCATCTGAATGTGTGGAACTCGGACTCACACTTGAAGCCACACCCCTCACTGAATTGTCATCTTGTATAGTCACAGCCTGTGCAACAACTGCACGGCAACGAACAACAACATTCCCAAGGCCTACTGGCTGGGATGGCTAGTGAGCCATGACTTTAATGACTTTGAACTTGTACTACCTGTCATTGAGCCCATTCCACCTGCACTGATACCCGAAGGGAGTACAAACAACACATTGTTCAATGCACCCTTCAAATTCGTCAAATTCAACATCTTTCATGTCGGTGAGCAAAGACCAGGTGTGCAGAATGGATCTGACAGATGATCAACACCTCACAGTATACACAGTCTCCAACCAGAACGTCAGTGAGACTGATGAAGTTGCTACACCTCTCAATACCAAACTGACTGATGACACACCGATGGAGGAGCCTTACAAAGGTTTTCAATCTCAAGTGCAGCAAATTCTACGAGATGCTCATGCACTTCAGAGCGATACACATCGCCAAAGACTCAGACAAGTTCTTTATAAGATCAAAGAATCCTGTGCCAAAGACTTTTTAGACTGTGGTCTTACCAACCTACACACGGTGCGCATACCAACGCACCCTGATGCTCCTCCCACTTCTGTCAAACAGTACAAGATTCCGGTCGCCTCACACAAACCAGTGCAGGAGATCACCGAATCTATGCTGGAGAAAGGTGTCATCCAACAGCACCTACTCAGCCCTCATCCGGCCCACCCTCAAAACTAACTGCGAGTGGCGACCCACTAGTGACTACAGGAATCAACAGGTGCCGCTGTCACGATGGCACAAGACCCAGCTGGAACAAGAAATGCCCCGAATCAGAGGAGCCACAATCCTCCCTACACTTGACGTGGCCTCGGGATTCTGGACCATTCCGGTGCACCCAGAAAACCAACACAAACTGGCATTAACACTTGGCGACCGTCAGTTCACCTTCAACAGGTGTCTGTTCGACTATGCCAACTCACCAGCTGAATTCAACATCTGTTTGAACGAAGCCTGTACAGACTCTAACAGACTCAGTTTCGTGTGCCATCTTCCATGCTGTAAACAGTATGGTTTCAAAACTGCAAACAACAAGCATGTCAAACACCAACACCTGTTCCAGCAATGTGATAACATCACAAAAACACACAATGTGACCGTGTACTGAAAGAAGGAAAAAGGACACTTGAAGCTACCAAGTCTAGACAAGGACTTAAAAGATCAAACTGACACCCTTGCCAAAACTGGCGCACTAAACAACAGGCTGTGGTCACTCCCAACCCACCCACCCACATTCAAGGTTGGAGTGATTACACACAGCATAAGAACTTTACTAGCTAAACTGCCTACCTCAGAAACACTGACGCTGGCTCCGTTGTCTCCACAGACCAACATAGCAGACATGCGGGCTTCTGAAACCTCCATAATGACTTTGCTTTACCACCTCTCAGACCCCTCCATCCACCCTGGCAACCAGTCTACAGTCACTGACAACCAATGCCCCAGACCACTGCATGATACGAAAAACTTGCTGCATGCACAGAACAACATCGTGGGTTGTGCACCGTCTGACATCACAATGCCAGGGCTTGTAATGCCACGGAGCAAAAGGGGGAAAATGCCAATATATTTCCATGATGCAGCATGTGCTGCACCACGCAGCACCAGAGCCACTGACAAGACACTGAAGCAAGCATCATGCCAGCAGCAAGATGTGGCAAAACATGGGCCAGGGCGAGCCAAACCCAGTCGCCGCCCACTAAGCAAAGAGACTGCCCTGTCCAACCAAAGACAGCCCTTGCTTGTTTCTTCCCCCCCCCCCCCACTCTCTCTCTCCCTATTATCTGTACCAGGATGCTGCTGTGGTTTGCCGTGCTGTGCTGTCAGCCAAAGAGATTACAGCTGCCACTGAGAGAACCACTGAGACCCCTGATCACCGATGACAGGGCACACTACCCCAGCACTGTAACCGAACACGGCTGGAGAGGGATCCGATGTAGAGAGGACTCCCTCACTCACACTGAGGCCGATGTCTAACACATGTTCAGCCAACATGAGAAAGTGACTGTTACACAAATGGTGTTAAGTGGACACCACCACCGCTCCAAACTTTGCTAAGAGCCGCTGCTGCCGCCAGAACGTTTAACATTGGTATGAACGTAAACTCCATGAAACCACTGTTTACTTGTCTTCCAGAATGACTTTACCCAGACTCAGCTGTTTACAGCGTTAACAACAGACATGCTGTGGGAGGTTACCTCCTCCAATGACAGCCTAACCTTGTGCTAACTGTGCTGGCTTACGCCATCACCACGCAAGCTGATCTGCTACAAATACACCTGGCCAACTCTCTGGATAGTGCCATCCTACTGCACGTCAACCCCAAACAGAGAGAAGTGAATGTGCCCCTGAACCAACCCATCAGCGAGTCAAGCCAAGTCTACAGACTTAAAGACATTGTCAGTGTCAGGATGTGGAAAAGCAACACCCACACCAAGACACACATTCCAGATGTGGTGGCCTACCACGACAGCGACACACAGCTGTACCTGGCCCCAAACCTGCACATGTGTACTTTGACCAAAGACATTCATTATCTCTGCCTTAGCAAACCCTTCCTCAGACACAACGCTGAAGGAATCTACGGATTGCAACCCCTGGTCAGCGACACACGTTGCCCTGCCGAAGCCAAGCCTCGTACACAAGTCACAGAAACGCAAGCAGAGATTGTAGGTGACAGATGGCTCGTCAACACTCCTGTGCGCACAGCTACACTGACCTATGACCAGTATGACACTGCCACTCGTGTCAACCTGCTTGACCAAGTACTGAAAGGTACCACCCAACACATTGACATTACTCCCGTCGACACAGCCCTCCAAGCACTGTCTCGACAGCCCGTTCTGAACCAGTCATCTGACACTGCACGGTGCATCTCCAATGTCATTGGTCACACCCTGACTCTTGGCGTTACCTTCATCCCATACAGGAGACTCAACCAGATGCAAACCTCTACAGCCAAACTCACGACAGCCATGGCTGGAGGTCTCCGATGGAATCCCCGGAAAGGGGGTGCCAAGTCAAAGACAACACCGAACCTCATCAAGCTGAATCCTCAGCTCCAAGAACCACCTGCCATCCAGGAACCACCTGCCATCATGATCCACCTACTACACGACCATCATGATTCACCTGTCATCTGCCCATAGTGATGATTGCTGTCCGATGATGTCCACACAGGGACTTCATCCGACGGAAAGGGGGAGATGTAACACTAATGAGCTGATGTAATTTCAGCCATCTGTTTCATATTAATGAATCCTGACTCTAACACATTCTGCACTCAAAGACCAGAACGTGAGTAAACAAGGTCCTTCGTTTTACAACATAATTCAGCATTTGGGGCGCCGTGATGTCGGCAACACCCTGCCGTGGGTGACAGTTATTACATCTATTGAGACTGTCCAGGGATACCCTTGAGCATCCTCAAAGGAGAAACGAACCCCCCCCCCCCCCCCCACACACACACACCACATTCCTAAACACACACACAAACTTTTCTTAATAATAACTCCTTAATAATATGTATTTTGAATATGTTTGTGCATTGCATAAAATGGTTAATCCTTGTTATGCGAGGATTATAATTTTGCTGACTTGTAAACTGGAAATGTTTCTCCTCATTTTAAGGTTCTCAAATAGAGTCATGATTCTGTAACCCTACTCCTGACCAGGTCGTAAAACTTTATAACAGTGCCCTGTAATGAGTTATTGATATATGCAATTGAGCTATTTTTCATAATCAATAATATTAATGTAACTGTCATATGATATATATATATATATATATATATATATATATATATATATATATATATCATATTCCCGATTAATTATTCAAATTCCCTATATATCATTTGAGTTAATAATTATGTACAACCCAGTGAGGCTACAAATGTATCAATGATACACCAGGCCACCAGGTCACCATACAGACTTTATTAAAGAGTTTGCTGATTTTACATCTGAATTAATGCTGGCTGCAGAAAAAGTTTTAATTGTTGGTGATTTAAATATCCATGTTGATAATGAAAAAGATGCATTGGGATCAGCATCTATAGACATTCTGAACTATATTAGGGTTAGACAACACGTCTCAGGACCTACTCATTGTCGAAATCATACTCTAGATTTAATACTATAACATGGAATTGATGTTGTGGTGTTGAAATTATGCAGCCAAGCGATGAATTCTACTTCTTGTTACAAGTATGGTAGAACCATCACTTCTAGCACAAAAGTCTGCTAAGTAGTCTTCCTGATGTATCACAATTCCTTTGCATATCCAAAACCTCAAAACTTCTTGATGATGTAACAGAAACTATGGACTCTCTCTTTTTAAGTATTTTAAATACAGTTGCTCCTTTACGCTTAAAAAAGGTTAAGGAAAACAGTCTGACACCATGGTATAATGACCACACTTGCACCCTAAAGAGAGCAGCCCGGATGGAGCACAGCTGGAGGAAAACAAAACTAGAGGTATTTCATATTGCTATTGCTATAACCCCAGGTATTTATTCAATGCAGTGGCTAAATTAACAAAAAGCACTCATAAAGCATCAACAATTGTTGACATTTTCCAACATCACAACAGTAATAACCAGTGTTGGTCATCTTAATTTTGTAGTTACATTTGCAAATTACTTCTCCCAAAATGTAATTGAGTTAGTAACTCAGTTACCACATTGTAAAAGTAATTAGTTACTCAGCAAAGTAACTGTGATGTAAATTTTTATCTTCTATAACGCTATTACGTCAGATTATAAGATGTTTATATTATATTAAGTATTTTAGAAAATGTTGTATTTATTGGAACTCAATAGATTGCAGCCTGTCAATTGATATGCATAGAAATAAAAACATATAAAAATACATATTGAAAATAAAATTCAAATGCAAAATTAAGACAAACAAATTTAAACTTGGGTAAAAAAACAAAACAAAGGGAAACCTGGCCAGTAGTGCAAATCTCTGTAACTGTATATTAGGCCTAACATTACAATAAACAGAACACTATCCAACTCTTAAATATTCAGTTAGCATGTGTTGATGTGAGGTGGTTCATAAGATTTGAGTTGCTTGAGGCAGACGTGGATAAAGTCTTTTTACCTGGGCATAGAGTGCATTTTACAGAAACATTCTTGCCTTTAATTTCAATTAACGAGAAGTAGTGCGGTGTCCTGACATAATCCTACCCGTCAGATTTTCCTACCCGGGTTTAGCCTACTGTTCATGCGCACATCAATATTGTGTCCTTTTTCTCATGCTAAACAACAATATTCCAGTTTGAGAATGGCATTATCGCTGACGCTTTTTTGTTTTGTTTTCCATGATTTTTTTCCCCCTTTTTATTTATTTATTTATTTATTTACAAAGGAAATAATACAAAACAATGAACATGAACATGTGGGGATACAGAGAAAATGAAAGTACTTGTGTTAAGTGGTTGTCAGAGCGGCACCACCCACCCAGCCAATCATCATCGGATTTGCAACGGTATCATCATCCCCACGCCTGCTCTCTCAAGGCAGCTGATGTGTAGCCAAAGCATGACAACTCATGCTTTATTCAACCAACTTGTAGTAACGCAACACTTTACATTCTCAAATAAGGTAACGGCATTGCAATGATGGGAAAAGTAATTAATTAGATTACTCCGTTACTGAAAATTAAACTCAGTTGATAATGCCGTTCTACTTAAACGGCGTTACTCCCAACACTCGTAATGACTTTATGAACTACTTTACTCATAAGATCAATACTATTAGAGATAAAATTGTAACAATGCAGCTGTCAGCTACAGTATCGCATCAGACAGTGCACTATAGATCCCCTGAGGAACAGTTCTACTCATTCTCTAACATAGGAGAGAGAGAACTGTATAAACTTGTTAAATAATCTAAACCAACAACATGTATGTTAGACCTATTCCATCTAAGCAGCTAAAAGAGATGCTCCCACAAGTCATAGATCCTCTTCTGACTATTATTAAGTCCTCATTGTCATTAGGATATGTCTCCAAAACCTTCAAACTGGTTGTTATTAAGCCTCTCATAATAAAACACACAACTTGACCCCAAAGAACTAGTTAATTATAGACCGATCTCGAATCTCCCTTTTCTGTCCAAGATACTAGAAAAGGTAGTATACTCACAAGTATATTTATTCTTAGAGAAAAAAATTATCTGTGAGGATTTCCAGTCAGGATGTAGACACTATCATAGTACTGAGACTGCTCTCCTTAGAGATACAAATGACCTGCTCTTATAATCTGATTGTGGTTGTTTCTCTCTCTTAGTGCAATTGGATCTTAGTGCTGCATTCAACACTATTGACCACAATATCCTTTTGAATAGACTAGAACACGTTGTTGGCATTAATGGAAGTGCATTAGCATGGTTTAAATAGTTCTTATATGTCATCAATTCATAGCAGTGAATGAAGAGGTATCATATCGATCACAAGTGCAGTATAGAGTACCTCAAGGCTCAGTACTAGGGCCGTTACTCTCCACACTTTACATGTTACCCTTGGGAGATATCATCAAGAAACACTGTGTTAGCTTTCACTGTCATGCAGATCATACTCAGCTCTATATTTCTTCGTGGCCCAGCGAAACATACTGTACAAATTTGAAAAAACTAACGGAATGCGTAGTCAATATAAAAAACTGGATGACAAATAATTTCTTACTGCTAAATTCTGAAAAACAGAGTTGTTAATTATAGGACCTAAAAACTCTGCATGTAATAACCTAGAACGCTGTCTAGGGACTTGATGGCTGCTCTGTCAATTCTTCATCATCAGTTAGTAACCTAGGTGTGCTATTTGATAGCAATCTTTCCTTAGAAATCCACATTTCTAGCATCTGTAAAACTGTATTTTTCTATCTCAGAAATATATCTAAATTAAAGCCTATGCTCTCAATGTCAAATGCAGAAATGTTAATATATGCGTTTATGACCTCAAGGTTAGATTATTGTAATGCTTTATTGGGTGGTTGTTTTGCAAGCTTATTTAACAAACTCCAGTTATTCCAAAATGCAGCAGCTAATGTTCTTACTAGAACCAGGAAGTATGACAATATTATCCTGGTTCTGTCAATACGGCACTGACTCCCTATTAAACATATAGATTTTAAAAACTTGCTTATCATTTATAAAGCCCTTAATGGTTTAGCACCTCAGTATTTGAACAAGCTCTTGTTACATTATAGTCCTCCACGTCCTCTGCATTCTCAAAACTCAGGCAATTTGATAATACCTAGAATATCAAAATCAACTGCAGACAGCAGATCCTAATTAGCGCCTAAACTCTGGAATAACCTAAATAACATTGTTCGGGAGGCAAACACACTCTTGCAGTTTAATCTAGATTAAAGACCCATCACTTTAACCTGGCTTACACATAACACACTAATACACTTACAATATTCAAATCCGCTAAAGGATTTTTAGGCTCCATTAATTAGGTAAACCGGAACCGAATCCAGATCAGAGGGTCACTGCTGTCACCCAGATCCAGTACGTATCCAGACCAGATGGTGGATCAGCACCTAGAAAGGAACTCTACAGCCCTGAAAGACAGCGGAGACCAGGACAAGTAGAGACCTCGATACTGAACCCCTGTAAAAACAATGTCTCAGATGACCATTAGGACAAGACCACAGGAAACAGATGATTCTTCTGCACAATCTGACTTTGCTGCAGCCTGGAATTGAACTGCTGATGACATCACTGAATTCAATGATGAACTGCCTTTAACTGTCCTTTTGCATTATTGACACACTGTTTTCCTAATTAATGTTGTTCATTTGCTTTGACACATTTTTTTTGTTTTGTTTAAAGTGCTATATAAATAAAGGTGATTTGACTTGACTTGATAAAGATCAGGGGTGGCCAACATCAGTCATGGAGAGCCACAGTTCTGCAGAGTTTCACTCCAGCTGCCTCTTCAGGACTGATGGTGGCCACCCCTGAGATCACTAGTCACTTTTCCACTGTCAGGCCAGTGCGAGCCAGGGCTTAAAATGGATTGGGCAGGGCTAATAGCCTCGGGCAAGTAGCACTGAGGCCAAAATATTGCCGCCTTTCCACCATCGGGCCAGAAGCTCCGCTGCGCATCACTAAAACCCACCCTTACATGCCTCTCAGGAACAACGTCATACAACCCCATCATTTCACCAACAAAGAGAAGTTATCAGAAAACTAATGAGAAAAAAGTCCTTGCAATTAGCGCGATCACAAAACAAGCTTGATAAAAGCTGTCATTTGTTTGCAGGCTTTATTAAATATTTAAATCCAAAAGCATCAATGTTTTACTATAATAAGGTGATGAATCATAATTAATTAATTTATCAGGATTGAAAATTAGTCACACAGAAATAAAGCATTATGAACATAGTCTGTTATTCAGTCGAGTCTGTCTCTATTTACTTGAAGTCACAATAGTGACTTCATTTTTACATTTGTACCAGGAACTTTTTCCCCCCAGACCTGTTGCTTTCTGCGTTTCCACCAGGGTGTAAAGTACCGGGAAGATTAGGCAAATACAGGTCCTTCTCAAACAATTAGCATATTGAGAAAAAGTTCATTATTTTCCATAATGTAATGATAAAAATTAAACTTTCATATATTTTAGATTCATTGCACACCAACTGAAATATTTCAGGTCTTTTTATTGTTTTAATACTGATGATTTTAGCATACAGCTCATGAAAACCCCAAATTCCTATCTCAAAAAATTAGCATATTTCATCCGACCAATAAAAGAAAGGTGTTTTTAATACAAAAAAAGTCAACCTTCAAATAATTATGTTCAGTTATGCACTCGATATTTGGTCAGGAATCCTTTTGCAGAAATGACTGCTTCAATGCGGCGTGGCATGGAGGCAATCAGCCTGTGGCACTGCTGAGGTGTTATGGAGGCCCAGGATGCTTCAATAGCGGCCTTAAGCTCATCCAGAGTGTTGGGTCTTGCGTCTCTCAACTTTCTCTTCACAATATCCCACAGATTCTCTATGGGGTTCAGGTCAGGAGAGTTGGCAGGCCAATTGAGCACAGTAATACCATGGTCAGTAAACCATTTACCAGTGGTTTTGGCACTGTGAGCAGGTGCCAGGTTGTGCTGAAAAACGAAATCTTCATCTCCATAAAGCTTTTCAGCAGATGGAAGCATGAAGTGCTCCAAAATCTCCTGATAGCTAGCTGCATTGACCATGCCCTTGATAAAACACAATGGACCAACACCAGCAGCTGACATGGCACCCCAGACCATCACTTACTGTGGGTATTTGACACTGGACTTCAGGCATTTTGGTATTTCCTTCTACCCAGTCTTCCTCCAGACTCTGGCACCTTGATTTCCGAATGACATGCAAAATTTGCTTTCATCCGAAACTTTGGACCACTGAGCAACAGTCCAGTTGCTGCTTCTCTGTAGCCCAGGTCAGGCGCTTCTGCCGCTGTTTCTGGTTCAAAAGTGGCTTGACCTGGGGAATGCGGCACCTGTAGCCCATTTCCTGCACACGCCTGTGCACGGTGGCTCTGGATGTTTCTACTCTAGACTCAATCTTCCTCAGGGTCCGGTCACCTCTTCTCGTTGTGCAGCGTTTTTTTGCCACACTTTTTACTTCCCACAGACTTCCCACTGAGGTGCCTTGATACAGACAGCACTCTGGGAACAGCCTATTCGTTCAGAATTTTCTTTCTGTGTCTTACCCTCTCGCTTGAGGGTGTCAATGTTGGCCTTCTGGACAGCAGTCAGGTCGGCAGTCTTACCCATGATTGAGGTTTTGAGTAATGAACCAGGCTGGGAGTTTTTAAAAGCCTCAGGAATCTTTTGCAGGTGTTTAGAGTTAATTAGTTGATT
Organism: Carassius auratus; assembly: GCF_003368295.1. Taxonomy (NCBI): domain Eukaryota; kingdom Metazoa; phylum Chordata; class Actinopteri; order Cypriniformes; family Cyprinidae; genus Carassius; species Carassius auratus. The sequence goes on from NW_020523355.1 coordinate 81,403, forward strand.
CAGATGATTAGGTTAATAGCTCGTTTAGAGAACCTTTTCATGATATGCTAATTTTTTGAGATAGGAATTTTGGGTTTTCATGAGCTGTATGCCAAAATCCTCAGTATTAAAATAATAAAAGATCTGAAATATTTCAGTTGGTGTGCAATGAATCTAAAATATATGAAAGTTTAATTTTTATCATTACATTATGGAAAATAATGAACTTTTATCACAATATGCTAACTTCTTTAGAAGGACCTATAGTCTGGTGACGTAAGTCTGCGCGTTTTTTCAATACAAAGTACGCTGATTTTGGACATGCATCCTCGGTAGTTCAGACTTTGTGCATTCGACTCGGGAGTGTGATGTCCGCGATGACGCGAAGGCATGATCAAGCACCGGAAGTGACAGTGGAAACGCGGCTACTGATCACATAATTGATTTGCCTTAAGCCTTATTTTAATTTGTTTAGACAGGACCACTACTGTCAAAGGATTTATTGGCAAATAACAATAATTAAGATTGTTGGTATGGTTCCATTCTGGGCAAAAACTCTCCATCTGTCCATACAGCCTTGCCTGGATAGAGTAGGAAGCGCAGCAACAACAACTATTTCCCCCCACGGCATTATAGAACAGCATCAGCAGAATTATTTTTAACATACACTAAAACAGATCATTGTGTAATAAACACTGATTTATGATATACGGTAATAAATATCAACTGTACTTGATTTTACAAGAGAACAATAACATATCGAGAAGGAAAATAATATAATTCCAGATTTTCTTAGTAGATGCAGCAAGTAAGGTGCTGTCAGATGGTGGAGGAGCTGGGGATGGAGAGTGGTAATGAGTGCAGTGCAGCATGATGGGAGCAGCTAAAGTGTAGCTGAAAAGGCAACATAAATAGAAAAACAGAATGCAGACTGCTGTGTATTGAATTTCTATAGGTAAACATGTCAGCTGATGCAAGCTTGACTGATGTGGCCTACCTGAACTGACGCTATGCTTCATTTTTTTTTATTTTTTTATATATATACAAAATTATGTACATTCTCTAATGTGAGCAGATGCTAAGGATTAATTCCAGATTAATTTGAAATGATGGTTGGGCAGAAAATAAATTTAAGAAATTCAATCTTTGCCCTTTCCCAGTGTTTCCCTTTCTGCTTAAAAAACAAACGGACAGACAGACAGATACATTTACACATATACACATTCTTGCACCCGCACACCAAAAATGGTTTACCTGAGCTGGTGGCAAAATGATAGAGGAACAAGAGATAAGGGAATGAAATTGCTTTGTGTCTTTGTGTGTGTGTGTGTGTGTGTGTGGTAATGGACTTAATGAAGAGAGATTTCCTCAGCACCAGTATGGCAGGACACATAAATATCCCTGGACACATTTGTCAGAATAAGTGTCACTGGTGCAGATAAATCAAATGGCAAATACGCTGAAGGGGGAATCTCTCGAGCGCAAGCGTGTATATGATGAAGGTCTTGGCTTCCATATTCAAGTATGTGTTTGCCAATCACATCTGTTCAGTGTGTGATTATGAGTGTGATTAGTTTCATGTGATGTTGATTTAATGTGCCTATGCTGGTCATGTATGTCTCTTTCTCATAATCTTAAGCAAGCCAATACAATTCTGATGTTATTCACATTGTGGTAGCTCTTTAGGACACCAAACACATTTTTTCTCAGCTGGCAAAAACCAAGTCACTGTGAGTCCTGCCTTCCTCATCAAGCATTGCTCACTGCAGAGCCAAATGATATCAAGCTCCCCCTCTCTGGATGTAATGGGTAGAGACGAGTTATGTTTAGTGATAAGTGAATGGGTAGTGATCCATGTGTGGTTGGCGTGTCTTGCTCCACCCATTACGTTCAGCAAGGGGGAGCTGGATGTCACGCTCCATCCATTGGCTCTGCAGTGAGCAGCCTCTCTTCCTCGCAGACTTAATTTAACAAATACAATAATAGCTTCAGTCCAAGAGCACATAAAACACAAGGGACTTCCTACATCATATGAGCTCAAAACTCAATCAAATTCTAAGAGAGAATTACTTCATGTGAAAAATCTAGCTTTTCATGTATACGCTATAATGCTGAAAAGGAAAATCCATGCCAAATTCGCTTTAATGTAAAAAAAAAAAAATATTGGTAAAACATTACAATAAGGTTCACTTTGTACAAATGTACGTTTTTTCAGCATTTACTACTGCACAATAAAAAAATAATTAAAAAAGGTTAAACATTCAAGGTTCATTTAGATAATTCTCCAAAGTAGCTTCACATTGTTTTGTCATTTTAAATTAGTTTATTCAGTAAATGTGAAATTCCTCATTGGCCAAAACATTTATCAAGGCAGCTACAGATTTTTTCAATTAGCAACAATCTTTTCTTTTGAAGAAACAGATGTTCAACACAGATCTCAATATCTCAATAACTGACACACAGACCTCAAGAAAGGGGACAAGAAATCAAGGTTATCAAGAAATGTATGAGCTCTTGACATCACAAAAAACATTGTTTTTTGCAGTGTATAAATCGAGCATCGCATTAGTTCACTCAGGCCACGTTAGACACGCTTGCATCAGCTGACAGTCAGCTGTTCCTGATGTGTAACAATCCAGTCTTGACACCTATCACCTGCACAGAACCCTAGGGTGACTGCGGGTGACACGGGACAGTGTTTTCTCTACTTCCTGTTGGCCTGCTGGCCTTGCTGTAGCTAATCGTAGCTCCGTATAGCTGTTTTTTTTCTCTATAGAATCTTTATCTTACTAACAGTCTCTGTTTTTTAAAGTGATAAAATATAACTTTATTCACACCATATTTCTGATACTATCAATTAATCTTATCAGATAAATTTTGATCGTTCACTTTTATTTTATATCCGTGAGTGCAGTACACCTGCATTGCGTTGGCACTCGTTAGCTTGCCATTAGTGTTTTCATTCGAACATATCGCTGTTTTCTTTTCTCCTCTCCTCTCCTCTCCTCTCCTCTCCTCTCCCCCGCTCCAGTTTTTCACAAGTTCATCAAACAACTGTGGTAAGAATATTGAATCAAGCACGGTGAATAATGGCTTCTTCTGCTATTGCTATTTGCACCTCCTGTCACATGTACAGTTTATCTATCTCTGTTGCAGATGAGGGATTCACATGTGATAAATGCAGGGAAATAGTTAGGCTGACAGAGAAGATTTCAGAATTAGAGACACGCATCCAAAATTTAATTGAGGACAGTAAGAATGTTAGGGCTCTAGATACGGCATTGGATGCTTCTAGCTCAGGGATTCCTGTACAGTGTTCGTTCCAGAGCCCCTGCAGCAGGGCAACATATTTGAAATTTGAAACATATTTCCAAAAGAAAACCAATTAGAGCTTTATCAAAAAATTGTAAAGTCTCTAGAACAGACATAAGTCAAAATTTTCACTAAAGATGTTCTTTTCTTTTTTTGCCATGCATGTTCATAGAGCTCATTAATTGTAGCGGTGCCTCAGGTGTTTGCAGTGTGTGCATGCGGTCAGCAGCGAGAGCGCATAAATATAACGCGAAAGCACATTGAAATAATGCACGAGCGCGAATCTCTCTGTTCGCACGCAGATTTCCTTTGCTCTGTCACAAAACCAGACGTACTTGCTCAGATACACGCTGCTCTGCACGGAGAGAGTGTGCGCACTTAAAACGTGTCTCCTCTCACTTAAACTGCATCCTGTGCGCTCACAACTCTCTCTATGCTCATGTGCAAGATATTAATTATTTTCGCACGTTTTTATTTCTAGTTTATTACCATGTACATTGTGAATGCTGTGATCCGTTAACATGGGCTCGGAAAAAAGGTGCATCACAGACAGAGTAGACAGAGCAGGGGGCAATCTAAATGTTGGGGGGGGCAATAAACATAACATTTCTCATGAGCAAGCTTTGAAGGGCAAAATTGGCAAAATTGTACTTAAGGATATATGTACAGAGAGGAAAGCCTTACTATTGAATGGAACCAGTCCATTATCCTTCTTCTCTAAGTTTCTTTCTGGTTTAATGAAAAAGCTGACTAAATTTTTTTTTGCAGTGTTTTTGAAGTTGTTTACACAATCAAGCCAAAAAATACAATGGAATTTGAACTTAACTTCAACTTTTATTTATTTATATAGCACATTTAATAGCAATGTTGTTGCTTTACAGTTATAATTAAAACATGCATATATAAAAACATTTGCCATGCCTAGCAAAATGAAGGCATACACACTCTTAGACTTACACCCTCCCACAAATGTATAGTGAGATTGGTATAGACGTGAAAGTGAGGGAAAAAAACTAAAAATAATAATTTATTACGTCAAAGACTGATTTGTTCAAAAAGTGGATTCACTCAGTTAGGAAACCCCTCCTCAGTGTGTTTCTCAAAATTAGTGCTGTTACTGCTGTAGCTTAGTTTTCAACTTCTTTCGTTGGTGAAATAGTACTAAAACGGCTATATGGTGACTAAAATGCACTTAATATTAACTTTTATATTTAGTCAGAAACCGTAAAGAAAATATATTCACTCATTATAAATACTTGGTAAATTATCAGCCCAGCCGCTCCGTGAGACATTCGAACCATAGACTGTATAAAAACAGGTTCAAACTAATAGCATCTAATTTACGTCTCTATGATGGTTGGTTGATATTCCAGAAGGGAGGCTAGCCTCCTCTATGATGTTACTTTTCTCAGCACTCATCAGTGCTGAAAGTGAAGACTTGATGCTGATTGGTTCCCCTGGCCTCCCCTTCCCCTTCTCTTTCACTTAGAGGTGTAATTACATCAGCAGATTCACCACATTCGCGATAGAAAAGCGGAGCTTTCATGTAATGGTATTACAACTGTGAAATTACAAACAAAATTATAAACATTCTGAGACATGAACTGAAATGAATAGTGAATGTTATTAACATTAAATCTTCCTCATTTTCACCTTAAAAATTGGGGGAAAACTGCCTCCCCTTGCCTCACCCGACGAGCCGCCACTGAAACCAACTAAATCATAGTGAACGCGGGAAAATCTAAATGCGCACCCACACTAGTCTAATCTAACGTACACGACTTGTATATGCGTACACTATGGGTATGTGTAAGATGTTATTAAACAAGCTAGGTAAACGCCTGTATAAAACAAGGGTAAACGTTATAATCACTAACAGTGCAGACTACATCGGTGACGGAAGTAAATTGGTACACAATAATTTTTTTTTGACACAATGTATTAAAGACTCAGCATCATCTATATTAAAGAGAAAATAATCACGTCATCCGATGTTTAATATGAATAAATAAGCTTGACTTATGGAGTTCAACAACTACTGAAACACGTTGTTTTCTCGCACCCGACCGGACTATGTTTGTGTGTGTGTGCGCGCGTGTCGGTGGTGGTGAGGTAAAAGGGGAGCAGGCAGTGGACCAAAGCAATGTGAGGCAAAGCAGGGGGAACTCGAGATGTTTAAAACTTTTTTTGTTGTTGCTCCGTTTGCATTTGTATTGTTTTACTACTTACACAATTAGTTTAACTATATATCATTATATTATTTACAAAACACATATTTCAATTATATTTTAGGGGGGGCAATCCTCAGATGGGGGGGTCCGGACCCCCCCAACCCCCCCGCGATTTCCGCCTATGAGAGTGTGAACCTGGAGTTACAGGCATATGCCCAGTCTGTTCTGTTCTTGCGCTAGGCGCTGCATTCTGTTTGGATCGGATAGCATACTGCAGGAGGTCAGGGCCACGGAAAATCATGCTATAAAGTGATTTAGAAATCGTGCACGCTCAAATCGTGATTTTATGATGATTTCTATTAATCGCACAGCCCTATAATGAACTGGCAATGAACAGAAAATAATGGGAAAACCAGATGCAGGCAGAGCTCAGCAGCGGGTAGACAGTCACCAGAGCTAGCAGTCAGGAGGAAAAACAACAGCCATTTATGCATGTTTGAATTTGTTGTTCTGTAGCATATGCAGCAAAAATATCTAAGATATATTCTTAAACCAATCAGCGAGCTTGAATAGTGGAAGCATAGTAACAGTTTAATATTATTTTTGTTGTTTAATTATACATATTCTTTAATTATTTAATTATATATATTTAAATTAGACATTACTGCTATGTAGACAAGATGGCGCCGGTGTGTCTGGCTCGCCGTCTTACTCTGGCAGTCTTCGTTTTGTTTGTATGGTTTGTGCTGTCTGTCCCAAAGACCATTCATTCTCTGTTGGTGTATGATCGTCAAGAGTTACTTAAAATCAAAAGTACGGTGGACTTTACTGAAAACTATTCCCAGGGTGGTTCAAAAACATTTCCCCCTCCACTCTTGGCGGATGTCCCATCTTATTTGATCTGCATCTAGGGTCCATCTCCCCGGAGACGCAGACGTAGAGGGGCGCGTAGCGGTTGGCTAGTCCGGATTAAGGAATGGCTGGCTTCACCCTTTAAGTTGTTGCCAGCGACACCGGAATGTCACTGATGTTTTCAACGCCTTGTCGCTCGTCGTGCCTTGTTCTAACTAGCAGCTGGTTGATACCTGTTGTAGGATTGTACAAGGAGCGACATGGTCTGCGCATCTGCGCGTCTCGTCCCCGAAGTCCTGGCGGAAGTAACTACAGTAACCTTCGGCCGCTGTGCCGGTCAGCTCATGTGGCTGACATCTCGACTCTATCAACCAAATGTGCACTGATAAATGCAAGGTCGGTAATGAACAAAACTTTCATCCTTAAGGACTTCTTCATCACACAAGCTGTGGATGTACTGTTTTTAACAGAAACATGGATTGCTGTGGGTGAGTGAGATGCTTTTACAGACCTCTTACCTCCTGACTGTACTTTTTTAAATTCCCCAAGGACCACTGGACGTGGGGGAGGAATAGCGACTGTCTTAAAGAGCAGCTTACATTGTAAGCCTTTGGCACCATCTCTTTTCTCATTATTTGAATTGAGCCTGTTTGTTTTAGGCCGTTTGGATCCCGTACTGTGCGCGTTGATATATCGCCCGCCCGAAATATAACAAACATTTTATAAAAGAGTTCTCGGATTCTTGGCCAGTATTATGACAGACTATGACAGAGTTCTAATTGTTGGTGATTTTAATGTACATGTTTGTTGTCCCTCCAAACCACCTACAAAGGATTTTTTAGATATAATTGATACTTTTAACTTTTTTCAACATGTCAGCGGACCCACTCAGGAACAGGGACACACATTAGATCTCGTGTTATCCTATGGTCTGCCCATTTTGAATATTCAGACACAGGATGCTATATTTTCTGATCACATGCCGGTTTTATTCGATTTTAACTTGTCATGTCTTAAATCTAAATCAAATACCCCTGCACGCCTAGGTCGTGTTTTTAAGCCGACCACTGCTGCTCAGTTTTCTTGTCTTTTTCAAAAATCGTCTCAGCTTGATACTGGTATCGTAGAAGACACAGAGAAATTAACTTCTTCCTTTCTCTCCACATGTGCTAGCATTCTTGACATTGTTTCTCCTTTAAAAGTTTTGCGCCCCAGACCTAAATTTGAGCCATGGTTCAATGACACTACTCATGCAGCAAGGAGAGAGTGCAGGAGAGCAGAGCGTCATTGGAAGAAAGACAAGCTTCATGTCTTTTATGAAATTTTAAAGGAAAGCTGGAGAAGGTATCAAAAAATAGTAAAAGCAGAAAAAAATAGATATCTAAAAGAAAAAATTATCCAAAATATAAATAAACCATGTGTCCTTTTGAAAAGTATTGACTCAATTTTAAATTCACCCCAATCCTCTTGTTTAGAATCTTCTTCTGAAGTATGTGAGAATTTTCTACACTATTTTTTAGACAAGATTGCCTCCATTAGAGCTCATATTTCCCCACCTGTATCTGACCCATCTGAAACGCTGACCTGTTTAACAGTGTTTGACCAGTTTGAGCCTGTGTCACTATCTTGCCTCAATCAATTAATTCTGCAGCTCAATCCTTCAGTATGTCCAATGGACATTGTCCCCCCTTGCCTTTTTAAGGAGGTCTGGACCACTATAGGGCCAAATGTCCAAAACATTATTAACAGCAGTTTGATTTCAGGAATAGTTCCTGCGTACTGCAAGGAGGCAACTGTTGTACCTCTAATTAAAAAGAAAAATCTGGACACTACTATTTTAGCTAACTACCGACCGATATCAAAGCTTCCTTTTATTTCTAAAATCTTAGAAAAAATTGTTTTTGCACAACTACAATCCTATTTAGATACAAATGGTATTTTAGAAATTTTTCAATCTGGTTTTAAAGCTTTTCATAGTACAGAGACTGCACTTTTAAGAGTTTTTAATGATCTTTTATTAACTACTGACCGTGGAGACTCAGTTATTCTTGTGCTTTTAGACCTTACTGCTGCTTTCGACACAATTGATCACGCTATTCTTATCTCTCGATTAGAGAACTCTGTAGGCATCCGAGATACTGCCCTGCAGTGGTTCAGATCATATTTATCTGACCGATCGTTTTCTGTAAAACTTGGTGACTCTACATCATCTACATCATCTTGGTGACCCTTCTCTGTGGAGTCCCTCAAGGTTCAGTTCTTGGACCACTACTGTTTTCTTTGTACCTTCTCCCTCTTGGAAATATTTTTAAAAGACCTGGTATTTCTTACCATTTTTATGCGGATGACTCGCAAATCTATTTACCACTGAGAAGAGATGCAAACGGTTCTCTGACTTTACTTGAATGTCTCAAGGATATTAAAACCTGGATGTCTTTTAATTTTTTACATTTAAATGAAGAAAAAACTGAGATCATTGTGTTTGGACCCATCCAGGATTGTGACTCTACTCCCGTAAATCTTGGGTCCCTGCAGAAATATGTAAAGCCAGTAGTGACAAACTTAGGCAATAAAATGGATAGTGAATTTAAGCTTGACAAGCACATAAACAGGGTGGTTAGATCCTGCTTTTATCAATTGAGGCTCTTAGATAGATACATGACACAGATAATAGATACATGTTTTTATTTTATTATAATTTTTTTCATGATTCACATAGTTGTGCAGTCTTTACATTTTTATTTTAATTTAGAAATTATCTATTCATTTCATTTTTTTTTTAGGAAAAATTTGTTACGTGATTAATGAAAGTTTCTTAGGGGGCAATATCATGTTATCTGCATCTCCTGCGCTCCATCAAGCCACTCTTATAATAGCAGTCATCACTCAAAATAATGCACGACTCTATTATCTGTATAGCATGTGTGTAAGACTCTAATACAATTATGAAGTAATAATTTTATGACAAATAAATATTTCAGTGAGTAAAACTGTCTGTGTCTATAGTAGGCTGTTATGGACTACACAGTATTTATATTATTTTTAATAATTTGTTTAATGATTATTATTTTAAATGATTGTCCCTGGATCAGAACGATACACTTGTAATAAAGTAGCGGTGGTAGCAGACATATTTTGAGCATCAGTTCTGGTTGAAAAGAAGCGATCTAATCATGGTTACATGAAATAAGCCTGCTCCCGAGCAGGTTTAAGCTTACGGACCTGTTGCTATGACAGCAGCTCCGGGATGAGCTTCGAAGAACCAAACGATCCAAGATCACGCCAAATCGTCAACAATCAAATCCAGCTATCTGAGTTAGCGACGTACGAAGAACAGGCCCCAGGTCTTGCTTAAACCTTGTTTAAATGACCTTACATGTTGTTGGTTCATTAAAGGGATAGTTTACCCAAAAATGAAAATTTTATGTTTATCTGCTTACCCCCAGGGCATCCAAGATGTAGGTGAGTTAGATTTTAAACTGAAACTGTTGCATTCTATCACTCTTATAATGTAAGTGGATGGGAATCATGGCTAAAACATACAATAAAACAAAAAAAAAACAGACAAACATACAAATAAACATACACAAACTAAACCTAATAAAACCCTGCAGCTCGTGCCGATACACTGTTGTGTAAAGACACAAAATGATCGGTCTGTGCAAGAAACTGAACAGTATTTTTAGGGGCCAAGCACCGAAGGTGCATAGGACCCTATTGTGTTTGTTCCTGTTCTTATTAGGGCCCGAGCACTGCAGTGCGAGGACCCTATTGGAATTGCTCCGTTTCTTCTTCTTCTTCTTCTTCTTCTTCTTCTTCTCCGTAATGAAGCGCATTTTTGAGGGCCTAAACATACTCCAAAACTCACGAAACTTTGCACACGCATCAGGACTGCCGAAAATTTACATCTGATATAGGTTTCAGAAGTGGGTGTTGCAAAATGGCTCGATAGCGCCACCTGTTAAATTTCAACGGAGTATGCCTCGAGCTGTGTTTCACGTACATTCATGAAAATCGGTCCACACATGTAACACACCATTACCTACAAAAAAGTCTCTTGGTACAAAATCGATTTCCTGTATGATTTTTGTGTAGTTTTTTTTTTTTTTTTCCATTTCCATGCCTCTTACTTTGACGAACACCTCCTACAGTTTTAATCGGATTATCTTAAAATTTGGTGAGGGTCATCATAAGACCTTTGTGATGTTAAATTGCGAAGGTTTTGAGTTTTCGTCAAGGGGTGTGTCCATGGCGGCCTAACAAAATTTGATGTTTCGCCGTGAAACAGGAAGTTGCTGTAACTCAGGCATGCAATGTCCGATCTTCTCCAAACTTCACACATGTGATAGGTGTTCTGTCCTGAACAAACACCCATGACCAAATTCAGTTATAGTCATAGCGCCACCTGCTGGTAACAGGAAGTGACAAGGTTAAAACTGTTATGGACTCCTAGGAACATATTAAAAAGCATCAACAAGTGTTAAATAGGCTGGCAACATACTAGATACATACTAATAAATGCTAGCAGCACTTAGCTAAGTGCTAAAGCATGCTACTAATGTAGTGAAAAAGGAAGTTGCTGTAACTCAGGCAAGCAATGTCCGATCTTCCCCAAACTTCACACGTGTGATAGGTGTTCTGTTCTGAACAAACACCCATGACCAAATTCAGTTATAGTCATAGCGCTACCTGCTGGTAACAGGAAGTGACAATGTTAACACTGTTATGGACTCCTAGGAGCAAATTAAAAAGTAAAAAAAGTGTTAAATAGGCTACACTGGCAGCATGCTAGAAACATGTTAGCAACACTAAGCTAAATGCTAAAGTATCATATTACTGCAATTAATTAGGACGTTACTGTAATTCAGGCATACAGTGTCCAATATGCCCCAAATTGATTAGAGTCCTGTCCTGAACACATCAACATGCCCGTATTCGATGATAGTGCCACCTGCTGGCAACAGGAAGTGGCATTTTTAAAACTGTTATGGACTCCTTGCAAAATAATAAAAGCATCAACAAGTGTTAAATAGGCTGGCAACCTTCTAGAAGCATACTAAAACATGCTAGCAACACTTAGCTAAGTGCTAAAGCATGCTACTAATGCAGTGAAAAAGGAAGATGCTGTAACTCAGGCAAACAATGTCCAATCTTCCCCAAACTTCACATGTTTGACAAGGGTCCTGTACTAAATAAATCGTCATGCCCATATTCGGTTATAGTCATAGCGCCACCTGCTGGCAACAGGAAGTGTCATTTTTAACACTTTTATGCACTATTTGCAACACAGTAAAATATGCCATTGTGTGCTAATCATTCTAGAAATATTTTCAAACATTCTAACAACACTTAGTTGGCAGCAGGAAATGTGGCACAAATATTTATTATTTTATAAGCATACGGCCCAACGTTCACTGTTCCTCCTATGGGCACCGGGTGGTGGTGAGCCCGAGTGCGAGGGCCTTTTCATCGCTGCTTGCAGCTTAAATTATTATTATTATTGGCCAAGCACCGAAGGTGTGTAGGCACCTATTGTAATCGTTGGCGTTATTAGGGGCCAAGCACCGAAGGTGTGTAGGCACCTATTGTAATCGTTGGCGTTATTATTATTCTGCTTCTTCTTCTTCTTCCGCCGCAAGTCTATGGCAGCCCATAGAACCAGTTGCGGGAAAGTTGTATAATTTGGCACACTGATAGAGGACAGTCCAAACATTAACTATAGCAAATTTGAAGTATCTAACTCCTACTCTCTAGCGCCACCACTTGTCCAAACTTTCAATGTTTGTATGCTAATAACTTTTGAACCGTAAGCCAGAAAATGGAAATTCTTTTTTTCCTCTGAATCCTTGGCTCATGCCAAGTCAAATGAACCCCAAAATTCTTTACATTTTTTGAAAAACCTACTTTTTCGAACTCTTCCTAGACGGTTAGTTCGATCTTCACGAAAATTGGCTCATATCATCTTCAGACCATTGTGGCAAAAAGTTATGGAATTCAAGCTGATTCGTCCAACCGTTGTCAAATGACACGTAAACAAATTTGACGAAAAGCACACAAAAATGCACGTGAGGCTATATCTCGGCAACGGTTTGGCATATTGAGACCAAACTTGGTGTGTTTTATAACAACCATGGCCTGAGACTACCTGCAGTGTTTCGACACAGCGCCACCTAGTGGTCAGAAGATATGAAAAATGTATATTTTGGCTTATAACTTCTGAATGGTTTGGCCAATCACACAACTGGTCTCTTTAGATTCAGTGAGTCATGTCGAGTCGAATGATATCAAATTTTCCCGTGTCGTCCATTTTAGGCATCGGCCATTTTGAATTATCTTTTAAAATGCTGTATTTTTTGAATGCAGCATCGTATCGTTTCGCAAATAAATACAAAAATATTCGGCTCCATGCCCTGAAGGTACTCAAAAAGTTTGGTGGCAGCGCCACCTTGTGGCCAATAGTTATAATGAAATATGACTTAAATGCTAATAACTTTTGAATAAATTAGACTATTAAAATTGGGTCATGCCGAGAGCATTGATACCAAATATGCAACAAATGGCCATACTTCCTGTCCGCCATTTTTATTAATGTTGAAAACCTACTTTTTCGAACTCCTCCTAGACCGTTAGTCCGATTTGCACCAAATTTGGCGTGGATCATCTTCAGACCATGTTGACAAAAAGTTATGGATTTCGTGTTGATATACGAAACAGTTCTCATTTAGCGCATCAACAAATTTGCTTGAAGGGTGCCAAAATCCATTTGAGGCTGTATCTCTGCAATGCTTTGACATATTTGCACCAAACTTTGTATGTGTCATTAGCCGCGTTTCCACCGCAGGAACTTTACCCAGGAACTAGGGACTTTGGCCTGGTACTTGGTGTGTTTCCACCGCAGGAACCAGGAACTAAATAAAGTTCCGGGTAAAAAAATGCCCCTCAGAAAGTCCCTGCTGGCGAGGTGGTACTTTTTCAGAGTTCCGGAACTTTCGAGGGCGGGACTTTGGCGCTAAACATTCTGATTGGTTGAGTTCACGCAGCATTGGTTGAGTTCAACCACCATTTATTCGGATCAACATTTTCAAAATATTACTGTTATTGTGTCATGAAATGTAATTTTAAAAGTATTTCAGGCGAGAATGTAGTTGTTTAAAACTCAAATCTGTTGTTTATTTATAAAGACAGCGCCTATTTAAAAATGTGTTTCGCCGATCTCTGAGACGGTGAGCTCCACGCAATCAGCGGGAGCTCAGTCCTCATGTATCCGCCGAGAAGTAGCGTCACCTTGGATAGACCTTCTGATATGTGCCGCTGGCTCTGATGTCTCTTTAGTGGTTGAACATAAAATATATTTCAGCTGCGGGGTAAATCTAACAGGTTTTCTTTGGTCTGTATTCAATTTATCTATATGTTAAAATGAAAATAAAAAAGGCAAGTCTATGTAATATTTCGTTTCATTGTGACGGCTGTATACAACGTTACACATATCCCTGAACTAAGTACATTTCTGCAGCTGTTATTATGTTTAAATGAAAACGAAAGGAGGCAGTGGTATTTTATATCCTATTTCGTGTTATTATAAATATACTGAGGGGAAAATTGCTGCAGCCAAAGCCATCTGAGTTCACGCAGCATTGGTTGAGTTCAACCACCATTTATTTGGATCATTTTCAAATATTACTGTTATTGTGTCATGAAATGTAATTTTAAAAGTATTTCAGGCGAGAATGTAGTTGTTTAAAACTCAAATCTGTGGTTTATTTATAAAGACAGGGCCTATTTAAAAATGTGTTTCGCCGATCTCGTAGACGGTGAGCTCCACTCGATCAGCGGGAGCTCAGTCCTCATGTATCCGCAGAGAGCAGCCTCTCCTGGGATAGACCTTCTGATATGTGCCGCTGGCTATGATGTGTCTTTAGTGGTTAAACATAAAATATAATTCAGCTGCGGAGTAAATCTAACAGGTTTTATTTGGTCTGTATTCAATTTATCTATATGTTAAAATGAAAATAAAAAAGGCAAATTTATATAATATTTTATTTCATTGTAATGGCTGCATATACACATATCTCTGAACTAAGTACATTTCTGCAGCTGTTATTATGCTTAAATGAAAACCAAAGGAGGCAGTGGTATTTGATATCCTATTTCGTTTTATTTTAAATATACAGTAGGGAAAATTGCAGTAGCCAAGACGAGCTGACTGAAATTATTAAGTATAATATATATATATATATATATATATATATATATATATATATATATATAGTATATAGTTACGCTGCTGTTTATAGATTTGCACGATAATGCACGTCCAAAATCAGCATACTTTTTTTTTTTTTTTTTTTTTTAATCAGCAGTACTTTGTAAACGCGCGCGGACCTATGTCACCAGTCATTTGCCTAATCTTCCCGGTACTTTACACCGCGGTGGAAACGCAGAAAGCAACAGGTCTGGGGGGAAAAAAGTTCCTGGGAAAAAAAGTTCCTGGTAAAAATGTTCCGAGTAATTTCGGTGGAAACGCGGCAATTGTCACCTCACACTGACCATGCCACATAAATTTGGTAACAGCGCCACCTATTGGTCAAGAGTAATAAACCATTCATTAACCATGAATAATTACACTTATTAAAATGCTAATAACTTTTTAATGCATTAGCCTATTGTAATGAAACTGGTCTCAAAATATTCCCTGGCTTATGCCGACAACATAGATATCAAATATGCCAGATTAAGCTGAACTTCCGGTCTGCCATTTTGATTTATGTTGAAAAGATTCTTTTTCGAACTCCTCATCAACCGTAGGTCCAATTTTCACCAAATTTGAATCAAATGATCTTCAGACTGTGCTGACAACATCTTATGGATTTTGTGTTGATAGACAAAACCGTTTTTGCATACCACAGCGACGAATTTGAGGCACAATGCCAAAATGACAATTGAGGATGTATCTCTTCAATGCTTTGGCATATTGACACCAAACTTTGTGTGTGTCATTGACAAGTCACACAGAGTACACCAAATTGATCTGATAACAGCGCCACCTGTTGGCCAAAAGTGATAAGCCATTTGATCTTATTAACTAGTGGTTGTATTTATGCTTTTTCAGCCATTTCAATTACAATCATCCTAAAAGTGCTGTAAAATACTGTTGCATTTGATGTGGTCCTCCATGCCATGCTTACCTCCTAAATTTGCCATTGGAGTGATTGGCCCCGTAATTGCTGCTTGCAGCTATATTTCTTCTTCTTCTTCCGCCGCAAGTCTATGGCAGCCCATAGAACCGATTTCAGGAAAGTTGTATGATTTGGCACACTGATAGAGGACAGTCCCAACATTAACTATAGCAAATTTGAAGTCTCTAACTCCTACTCTCTAGCGCCACCACTTGTCCAAACGTTCAATGTTTGTATACTAATAACTTTTGAACCGTAAGCCAGAAAATGGAAATTCTTTTTTCCTCTGAATCCTTGGCTAATGCCAAGTCGAACTCGTCCTAGACAGTTTGACCGATTTTCACGAAAATTGGCTTAGATCATCTTCAGACCATGCTGCCAAAAAGTTATTTATTATTATTTATTCATTTATTATTATTATTATTATAAGCATGACCTGAGACTACCTGCAGTGTTTCAACACAGCGCCACCTACTGGTCAGGAGATATGAAAAAATGCATATTTTGGCTTATAACTTCTGAATGGTTTGACCAAAAATCACACAACTGGTCTCTTTAGATTCAGTGAGTCATGTTGAGTCGAATGATATCCAATTTTCCTGTGTCGGCCATTTTAGGCGTCGGCCATGTTGAATTTTGTTTTAAAATGCTGTATTTTTTGAATGCAGCATCGTATCGTTTTGCAAATAATTACAAAAATATCCGGCTCCATGCCCTGAAGGTACTCAAAACGTTTGGTGGCAGCGCCACCTTGTGGCCAAGAGTTATAATGAAATATCAAATAAATGCTAATAACTCTTGAATAAATTAGACTATTAAAATTAAAATGGTCTCTCTATATTCTCTGGGTCATGCCGAGAACATTGATACCAATTATGCAAAAATTGGCCATACTTCCTGTCCGCCATTTTGATTAATGTTGAAAACCTACATTTTCGAACTCCTCCTAGACCGTTAGTCCGATTTTCACCAAATTTGACGTGAATCATCTTCAGACCAGGCTGGCAAAAAGTTATGGATTTCGTGTCGATAAACGAAATGGTTCTCATTTAGCGCATCAACGAATTTGCTGTAAGGGTGCCAAAATGCATTTGAGGCTGTATCTCTGCAACGTTTTGACATATTTGCACCAAACTTTGTGTGTGTCATTGCCACCTCACACTGACCATGCCACATAAATTTGGTAACAGCGCCACCTATTGGTCAAGAGTAATGAACCATTCATTAATCATGAATAATTACACTTATAAAAATGCTAATAACTTTTTATTGCATTAGCCCTATTTGAATGAAACTGGGCTCAAAATATTCCCTGGCTTATGCCGATAACATAGATACCAAATATGCCAGAGTAAGCTGAACTACCAGTCCGCCATTTTGATTTATGTTGAAAACCTACTTTTTTGAACTCCTCATCAACCATAGGTCCGATTTTCACCACATTCGAATCAGATGATCTTCAGACTATGCTGACACAAAGTTATGGATTTCGTGTCAATAGACAAAACCGTTTTTGCATACCACAGCGACGAAGTTGAGGCACAATGAGAAAATGACACTTGAGGCTGTATCTCTGGAATGCTTTGGCATATTAACACCAAACTTTGTGTGTGTCATTGAAAAGTAACACAGATTATACCAAATTGATTTTATAACAGTGCCACCTATTGGTCAAACTTGATAAGCCAAGTAATCATGCTACTAGAGGTGGTATTTATGATTTTTTTTTTAGCCATTTCAATCACAATAATCCTAAAATTGCTGTTATTGCTCATTAATGCATTTGGTGTGATGTTCCATGCCATGCTTAGCTCCTACATTTGCCGTTGGAGTGCTTGGCCCCGTAATTGCTTCTTGCAGCTATATTTCTTCCTTTTTCCGACTAGGAGTCTATGGCAGCCCATAGAACCGATTGCGGGAAAGTTGTAATGGTTTGACATTCTGATAGAGGACAGTGCCAACATTAAGTACACCAATCTTGGCGGGTCTAAGACATTCCCTCTAGCGCCACCAACTGTCCAAAGTTTCACTTTAATTTTGTTAGTAACTTTTTAACCGCAAGGCCAGTCAACAAAATTCTTTTTTTCCTCTGATTTCTGAGCTCATGCCGATTCGATTGCACCATATGAAGTCATTTTCTGTCATAGAAATATGGCCGCCATTTTGAATTTTTTAAAAAACCTACTTTTTCGAACTCGTTCTAGACGGTTTGTCCGATTCACACGAAAATTGAACCAGATCATTTTAAGTCAGTGCTGACCAAAAGTTATGCAACTCAAATAGATTCGTCAAACCGTTTTCGATAAACCCTCATACTAATTTTACATAGCGCTTAGAAAAACAGTCGTAAGGCTGTATCTCTACAACGATTTATCGTATTAAGACCAAACCTGGTACATGTCATAACAAGCATGACCTGAGGCTACTTGCTACGTTTCAGCGCAGCGCCACCTACTGGTCCGGAGATATGAAAAATTGCTATTTTTGCTTATAACTTCTAAACAGTTTGTCCAAAAATCATAAAATTGGTCTTGTCAGATTCAGGGCAACATGCCGAGTCGACTGATATCCAAGTTTACCAATTCGGCCATTTTGACTGTCGGCCATTTTGAATTTTGTGCTAAAATGCTGTATTTTCAGAACGCATCAACGGATTGTTACGAAACATGGAATGGGTCATCAGCACAATGTCCTGAAGGAGCGTGAGGAGTTTAGAAACAGCGCCACCTAGTGGTGATCATCTTTTAAAAAATGCTTTAACTTTGAGTGTGGTCGACTTATTTTCACGAGACTCATCAAATTAGACTCCCTCCATGCTAGATTTCGCATTACGATTTGTGTAGCATTGTGATTTAGCGCTAAAAAAACATTTGGCTATATCTTCGAAACCGCTTGTCTGATCGAGACGAAACCACCGTCAGAAGTTCGTAAACATAGGTCGATAGCTATATGCCAATGCCCAAATGCGAAAATATGGATAGTAAGGGGTAGTAAAATTCAATCAAAGTCAAGAGTCAAGATTTTTTACGTGATTTTTCATATAAATGTCTATAACTCTGAAGTGAATTAAGATATTTTGACCAAAATTGACACACATATGTATGGGCTCACTCTGAGGACACATTAAAAAAATGGTGGGACTGAGCCTCTTGGTGGCGCTATAATAGAATAAAACATGAAATTCCCATTGACTTCAATGCAGTTTTCTGAAATAGAATGCTATACTAACAAATGCATTGGTGTAATATTACGAAACTCAGAATGTGCCAACAACACCATCCCCTGAAGGTACTCAAAATATTTCGAAACACTGATTTGGTAACAGCGCCACCTATTGGTTACACGTGATAAGCCAATAAATCCTATTACTAGTTGTTGTGTTTATTGTTTTCAAGCCATTTTGCCTAAAATAATCTTAAAACGGTTTTAATGACTTATTCCTGCCTTTCTTCTGAAGTTTGCTTCTGTAGTGCTTGGCCCCGTTATTGCTGCTTGCAGCTATATTTATAATTTTTTTACTGCTGATTCATGCAATATCCGAACTGTTAGAACTCTCCTGAAAGCATTGTCAACCAGAAGCGTGAGGAGGCTTCTTCTTCTTCTTGCTTTATGGCGGATGACAGATTTATAAGGGCATTACAGCCACCTATCTCTCAAATTGACCATTGACACTCCTATCTCAATTATCGGATCTGCGATGTGCCTTAAAGCAAAAAGAAGCCTCCTCATGCGAGAAGGGTCTGGCTGCAGACTTGCACTTGCACTCTCAAACTTTCATTCTCAGACTTGCACTTTCAGACACTTGGACTTCCGCTAGTGACATCACTTGCAGTCTTTATTTTTTTATTTTGTTCTATTTATTGATAATTGTTTGTTTGAATCTCTCAACATTTTACAACAGTAGCCAGGTGGTAAGGACAAGAAAAAAAAAATTACAATGTCAGTTCCACTTGCACTGTCCGCTACCTGTGATGTCACTTGCAATCAACACAAATTGTGCATGTTGCCAATGGAGTCAAGAAATTTTGTAAATTTTTGAAAATCTTGCAAAATTTTTCTATAAAGCCCCAAATTGTTATATTTTGATTTTTTGAAGCGGATTCTAATGCCTGCTTTTATAATAAATCTAATTATTCTTCTGTGCAGATTTTATATTCATAAATGTAAATTCTCAAACTGTAAATCAATTCTTTTGTCATTTTTGCATTATTTAAATACAATCTCGTCATCTCTTAACCCAAAAGCGAACAGAACATAAAATTTGCACAACTTATTGACTCTTTGACTTGTTAAATGAGTAGATTTTCGTTCATGTGAGTAATGCCCTCTTTCTTTATCCTTCTGCTTTTTGGTAATGTTGTTTATTTATTTTAAAACACTTTTTTTGTATTATGTTGTCTCAGTTTTTTGGTATTTGAAAATTATTGTTGTGTTATAACTATTTAAAAAAAAAAAAAATGTTGCCAATGGAGACAAGACGCTGTGATGGTGATTAAACGATTAAAACCAAATTAGTATGCCTACTAATATAACGTACAGGGTCCTGCAAGACTCAACATATATACAGACCAGCAAATATGAACGTGCATTATGAAATGCATTAAGTGATTTTAAAAGGATCAACTCCGTACAGGCAGGCAGATGAGTAGAGAACGCAGTCCGTTAAATTGTACTGGTTACTGTTATAAAATGTTGGGAAATCCATTCAAAAAAATTTAACAAAGTAAAAAATAAAGACTGCAAGTGATGTGCAAGTCTGAGAGTGCAAGTGCAAGTCTGCAGCCAGACCCTCTTGCCTCATGCTCCTGTTTGACAATGTGCCCAGTAGGACATGCTCAGGATATTTCTAACAGTTTGGACATTGTGTGAATCAGAGGTAAAAAAACTAAAAAAACAAAACAAAACACCTACATCTTGGAAGCTGATAAACATAAAATTTTCAGTTTTGGGTAAACTATCCCTTTAAGCCCTCAGTGTAAGATTATGCAACACACCCATTGACCTTATACACTGTCATCAGGTGTTAGAACATGACAGGCAGCTTTAATTCAGAAATCACAATGATCAGGCTTTCAGTGTGATAATCAGGTTTGATCATTCTTTGTGACTGGCAGATCACAGCAAAGACTGGCAAGAAGTTTTCCAATTGGCTGGACTGCATTTTGGCTGCTGGCAGTGGAGCAAGTGGTGGCAGAACTGTTTTCACTCAAACAGAGTGAGTGCAATCAGTCATGCTTTCAGACGCATGCACTGACACTTGTGCACGAACACTTACACACATTGAGCTTGATGGATATGATCTGAACTATTAACTATCCAAGCAATTAGAGTGTGACAGCACAGCCCCCGGGAAACACTAACAACAAGGTATATAGATGATTAAGTATCCCAAACATCTGGACATGACAACACAGATTACAAACACACCTTCCTTAGATTTCACTGAGCAATCGAGAGAGAGACACAAGGAGATAATTAGCATGCATCTGAAGCTTTTCATAAAACCAAACCTGAGAAAATTAATCAAGGAGCTGACTTGTGAACTCAAGCCACAAGGCCATCAGATCTGTAATAAGTGGATGAGTTTACAGAGTCCACCATATGAGGAAAACTAATGGCTTAGCATATTCCCCATATGCTAACAAGATTTTATTTCTTCAGTGTCTGCCACTGATTTCTTAAATTATGACAGCTGTCGTCTACTTTTAATGAAGCTCATATTTATAAATTACAACCTAATCACATTGTAATGAACTATGAAAATAACTTAATTTAACTGTTGAGCAAAGAACTGTTACAAATGCTGACTTCTGTTTCCTTGTTATCTTTAATGCATTACAGCCCACATTTAAACCACACAGGGCTACAAAGTTAGGGTTTTTCAAAGAAAAACATGCATATGCAGCAAGTATCATTAAACACAGTATACTGCACATTGGTGTGGAGTAAAAGAGACTGAAAAGCTGTCATTTTCCAATAATAGTGCGACCATAGAAATGATGATGAGATTTACTAATTTACTGAGGGACCTGGACATAAAATGTCATAACATCAAGCAAATATGACTGTATTTACATAATTACACAGCTCAAACTAAGGGTTTGCAAATATAATGCTTCATAAATCCCAAATGGCTGGAGATAAAGGGTGAAAGTGTGCCAAACTGGTGTGATATCTGGGTGACATGCCAATTACTTATGATGACATTATTATATTGTTACAAACATGTAGGAAAGCACATACATTGTGCAACACAGCAATAGCTTATATCACATATTAGTCGGCTACTACTTTCTCAGTCTTGAAAATTCTAATCAGCATTGATTAGAGGTTATCAGTGCATTGTATGTTTTTTATGATTGATTTATTAATGATTTTTTTTTTTACACACACCTACAAACATCTACACTACTGTATGAGTAAACAGAAATTGTACTCTAAGATTTAGTTTGGTTTGGCTGCCTGCAGCGATAACAACTTCTGCAAAAAGAAAACGTTAATCTAAATGGTAAACAGCACAAGAGTCAAAATGGTTTGATGTGAGCAGAAGTTAAGAGCTAATTTCATGATGAGATCCAAAACGATAGAGCAGAGGAAACAAACATAATTTATAGTGCAGTTGCCAGTTTCTGCCTAATAAAAAGACCCACAGATTCTCCTGAGACCAGTTATGATTTATCATTCTTCTGGCCCTTCTGGCTACATGAATGTATGACTTTAATAGAAGACAAATTAGTCAACTGATGGCCCCCATTAGGGGCCAGTTAGAAAAGAAATATGATTCTCCAACGTGTACGATGGTTGAACACTATATCTTACACTTATACAATTCAATTATCGAAAACAAGAAGAGAAGAATGAACACAAGCATCTACAATAGCAAAAGTAGAAGGGAAACAGAGGCATGCTGGGAGATGAAAAGTGTACGATAGTGAAAGGCAGAAAGCAAGGAATAAAAAGGCCTATGAGAATTCTCCTGATTTAAGAGGCTGTTAGTTCACCCACCCTGCAGAGAGAACCACATTCCTTGACCCCTTAGCAGTCACCAATCTCCATGCCTTCATCTCATCTCACAAACTACCCACAATGCACTGCTCTTGAGTGTCTCTGCAATTAGACTACTGCTATAGCAACCAGCTGTCTAGCCTCCTTGCTTTTTCAATTTGGAGAGAGAGAGAGAGAGAGAGAGAGAGAGAGATGGTTGGGGGGAGACGTGAGGAGAGAGAAGCCAAATGTTAAAACCATAAAACCTTTACATCAATCATGTCTATGTCTGGAATGAAAATTGACATTTTCTTATTTTATTTTATTTTTTTTACTACGAATGGCCAATCAATGTGCTCTAACTGAAAATGTAGTGGTCACCTCTATTCCATACAAGCCCATGTATCAAAGCACAAACAAGCCAGACACAACCTCCAAACTCTGTGAGGAATGAGCGTTTGTATTTAAGTCCTTCTATCTTTTCACCTCACTCTGTCTCTTTGATTTACCCTTTGGCTGTTTTCCATTCCTTTTTCTCACCTTCTCATCTGCTGAAGCTCCAATGAGTGCTGACAGATCCAATGTGCTCTCGCCAGCATGGAGCACATATACAACAGGCCATGAATCCCCAGGATGACTATAGGAGTTGAGGTTGGATTTATTCACTGCTGAGGAGTGTGAACGAGCCACCAAATGATGGTTACATCACTGCTAATAATCCATTTCCCCCACAAATACACTTTCCTTTGTTAACACACCTTTTCTGGATGTCACAAAGTCAATTAGTTTGACAGTAAAGTTCTGAAGGATATTAATTTGATCACTATAACAGAACAAAAGATGCAGCAGAGGTTGGCCACAATCACAATTTGAGTCAAAAGTCCAGCAGTAGTCTCCCAGCAGTAGTTTTGTATCTAGTTCAAATTTAGTTCTGTCCACTGACTTGGTAACTGGATTGATAAGGCAGCACTGCAACAAAATGAATAAATTAGAGTATATTTATTATTATTATTATTATTATTATTATCATATGTATATATGTATATATATACTGTATATATATATATATATATATATATATATATATATATATATATATATATATATATATATATATATAGCGTGATACATTTTATATTTCTGTGTTTTAGATGTTTTAACTGTTTAGATTCCCCTGAAACACCTATAATAGTCAGTTTAATGGCAGAGTCCATTGTAAATCTCTATGCAACACCATGTTGTGAAAAAAATGAATAATCCTGCATAAATTAATCAGTCCTCTAAATATATGCAAAGTAGAATCTGTCAAAAAAGTCGGTGACCATGAAGTCTGTGACTGGCCATTTCATTATTAAACTGATTATCAAACAATTAGTAGATGTATTAACTTATTGATATTGTGAATTATCTTTTTTCCAGTAGTAACAACAGTATTTTGTCAGAAATCATTATTACTGTGTATGTGTGTGGGTGTGTGTGTGTGTGTTCTGCATTTAACTGCTTATCTCTTGTGAATCTAACTTAGTTTATTAATCTAAAGAGTTAATAAACATTTATATAAATGTGTTTATATGCCAGTCAGTTTATAAATCAGTCAGTTCAGTAGGCTACCTGACACATTTAGACTCGACTCCAGCCCAGTAATCAAACCTCGCCTCTGCTGTGGTCGTCATGGCAGCCAAACAGCATTACCAGTGATCTGCAAGTACCTACAGCTCCTTTCTCACACTTTCATTGGATTATTAAGGCCATTTTTAAGAAGTGGTGCTGGTATAAAAACAGGACTGAATGTGATGCGTGAAGACATTTGTTGATGTAATCAAGTTGACTGGAAGCTCATCGGGAGATAGTGAACAGATTACACAGTTGTTTAAATGGTCAGCTGAGGTTTGAGCATGAATGTCTGTTGTCTGTGAAGACAGCATTAAAAAATGGAGAGACATGTGGGGGGAAGAGGATGTGATCTCTTAGAGCTTTGCTGTGTTTGAAGGGACATGAAAGGCTTTGAAAGACTAAAAATATATATACTTTGGGGTTCTCATAATAATGAATCAAAATGAACTAGAGGTTGGCTTACAACTAAAACATGAACATGATATAAGGACCATACGATGGCACATACTGTACAATATACACAATGCGATTTGAAAACTGCATTTAACTGTCATACTGCCTTTAACTGTCATACTGCTTTTAACTGTCATTTTGCATTATTGACACACTGTTTTCCTAATGAATGTTGTTCAGTTGCTTTGACGCAATGTATTTTGTTTAAAGCACTATATAAATAAAGGTGACTTGACTTGATTTAATTCCAGTACCACTTTTTCTTTGCATTTCTTGCACACATTATTTATTTATTTAATATGCCATTAAAATATAATATACAATTTCACATAAAGTTTTTGTTCATACACTAAAATACTGCCGGGTTATTTTTTTTCTAACCAACTTGAGCCTGTTGGGTCATATGTTGGGTTGTTTTTCACAGTTGTGACGAGGTGGTTATCAACGTCACCCCGTCCCTTAATTGCCACCCTCCACCAGTCTCCCGACTGGAGTGGGTGCGTGAGAGAGGAGGGGCACTGAAACAAATTGGGCTGGCAGCCAGGGATGTGAGCTGCCGGACCCGCGGTCCGGATGAGAACCACCCCTGTTACAAGGCCATTGGGCCAGGATGCCGGGCTAGTCCCTTCAAGCACTGGGCCAACAAGATAGATGCAGCCGCTGGAAGAAACCACTGCCCCTCGCACCCCAAAACCAAAGAGGGGAATGCATGCGGCCGCTGGATTCCGCCCCTTACCTGGACCCTTCCTTCCTGAACACTACTTGTCCTTCACAAACCCCGTAGCACGACAGGGACACCAGAGGGTTGCCTCCCACCTAATTATCATCGTCACCCCATACCTTAATCGCTGCCCTTCACCAGGCTCTTGACAGGAGTGGGTGCTGAGAGAGGAGGTGCATTAGTGAGGCACTCCTGATGCAAATGGAGCCTCATCACCGCTGCTGTTTAAATGCTGAGTGCTCCTCTCCTCGGGAGAAGGTCTCTTCCCCGTGCCTTCATGCTGGTGTCCTTGTGGGTCCAGAAAGGGTGCATAGAGGGACTCCCACATTGCTAGAGATGTGAGCTGCCGGACCCGTGGTCCGGACAAGAACTGCACCCGTTACACATCCTTATGGCCAGGATGCCTGGCCGTTTAGTCCCGTCAAGCGCCGCGGCCAATGAGAAGATGCAGCCGCTGCCCCTTGCACTCCAAACCGAAGAGGGGACTGTGTGTGGCCGTCGGACTCCGCCCCTTACCTGACCCCTTCCTTCATGAACATTACCTATCCTTTACAAACCTCATAGTACGACGGGGCAACAGATCCCCTGTTCATTTTGGACAGTTTATTTTTTGACACTTTTATTCCCTTTTTTGGTTATTTTTCTGTTAATAAAAGCCTCTACAAGGCCTGACGCCTCCCCCACTGTGTCTGTCGTTTGCTCCTCTCGCCACACAGTGTTTGGTAGTTTTTGTGTTACCCAGCTTTTGTGTTAGTGGCTGGGTCAATCTCACTGACAGCTGAAACTATTCACCCCTTCTCCTCCCTCTGATGAAACAACCCAGCTGTCAAGTTACAGTCTTTTGTGTCCTCTTCAGGTGAGAGCTCTTCTCAGTGCTGCTAATTAGTGCACTTCTGCTGTGAAATAAAGGTTTGCACACATTTTTTTTCTATAAAGTCTTCACTGTGCTGTAAATGATTTGTCAGTTATCTAAATGCATCAGCAATGGTGGTTTCACATGATGGAAACACATTTTATAATACTTGCTAAAATATGTTCTTTAATCTCAGTATTGTTTGTTTATGGGCAGGTTGTCAGTCACGGCATCTTTCATCTACGAGTGAAACGTGAGGTAATGGTCTGAGGGTCGCAGTTCCCCCACCGAACAGCAGCCCATCTCCGGCTCAGATTTTGGCGACACAGGATTATTTGGGTGGAAAGGATAACAGAGAATGGTTGAAAACACTAAAATTAAAATGTTACTTTAAATTTTTTCTAAAATACTTGATTAATTAGATTCAATGTACTGTACTTAATATTGTAAACAATTTTGTATTCATCAGAGTAAATTCAATTATTCTTATATTTTGTCCATGGTTGTTCTTGCTTATTAATAAATGTTCACCTACAGTTGCCTTTAATAATTCTGTGAGTGAATTTCCAACCCATTTTAAGACAGCAATATAGTCATTTCTAAACAGTATTTGAGTTAAATAAAACAACTCAGCATTTTGGGTCAAACATTTAACCCAACCAGCACTGGATTGCCAAATAACCCATAAATGGTTGTTTTTAACCCAGCATTTGTGTATTATTGATTTTAAAATGATCTTCTATTAATTAGTTATCAGCCCTTTTTTCAAATTTTTGTTATCTATATCTGCAAAATCCATTATCAGACAGATTATGGTATATGCTGTAATTCGCTCCCCACACTATGAAAGCCTATCAGAGTCCCACACTATCATTTTACAGCACTTCCAGGCCTGATCCTGCCACTGCTGAGGGGATTGAGCTGTGTGTGTGTGTGCTGTGACTGGACTGGGATGAAGCCTTATTTAGACAAATGTAGCCTCACACAGATACACTCAATCCAGCATCTATCGCTCTCAGGGACGCCCCAGGAAATAGAATCAAATATTGCTGACCAGAAAGAATCGCAATTTGCCACATCATATTTTCTGGTTGAAAGAACTCCCTTCTTTTTCTGTCTCTCTTTTCTCTCTCACCTACTCTCTCCTTCTCACACACCAATTATTTCAGTTTTCCTCCTCCTCTCTGACACTTTGCTTTCCTGTCAGTTCATCCTAAATAAAAATGTGATAAATATAATTAAAAAGAGCACTTTTTTATCATAATATCCAGTAAGATATTAAAAACATTCTTAAAACAATACACTCTTCCTTCAGATGCAAAATTGTGGAAGATATGCAACTCCATAATTAGGTTTCATTCATGTGTTTTTTTTTTTTTTTTTTTTTTTTTTTTTTTTAGTTCATGCCTTAATATTAAGCCTAAATATATCTACATTCTGATTTTCCAATTATATTAACTGGAAAAAATATATAATTTTCTATTTTCAAATCAAATTATAAGCATTGTGATCACAATAATGTTTAAGCAAAAAGACAAGACTAGTTTTCAGTTGGTGTGGTGCAGGAGAGAAGCACATAAATGAGGCAAATGATGATACAAAGTCTTTAACCTGTTAGCTGTTAGCCGACGGATCTGGTATGTACAGTGTTTCCATTGTTCATGTTTGTATGTGTACTGCTTACACAAATGTAGCAAATACAGTCTTTATAAGCCTACCATTGAAAAACAGTGATCTGTCGTTGAAACTTGAGACTTAGATCTTTATAATGATACATAGTTTGTCAAGATTACATTTATCCCGTTTCATTTAATCTTTTCATAAACACTGACAGGATGGCTTTCAGAATGAGGGCATCAGGGTGCAGGCTAAGAGGTTAAAGAGGGTAACTGACAAGCCAGGGAAGAGACAGGATGAACCTGGAGTAGGAGGAGCCAGGCGGGACCCAGGCCACAGCCGTGGTGGTGGCCCACGGTGGAGCCGACGAAGGGAGGATCCATGGTAGAAGAAGGGCTGACCGATGGCGGCAGAGCAAGTGCCGAGGTGAAGACGGAGAGTCGTTGAACCAGGGCAACAGCAAGGATCCGGAGGGCCTAGGTGGCCCTAGATGGTGCTGGACACTGAAGCAGAGGCAGGGATTCGGAAGGCCGTGGTGGAGCCAGAGCGACCGAGGACTGAGGTAGTTCCAGAGGGTAGGAGGAGCCTGACAGAGCCTGAGGGATGGAGGGACGAAGTGGAGCCAGAGGAGTGGTGTCCCGGGGTGGCGAATGGTCGACAAAAGACCAAGGCGGAGCCGAGGAATGAGGGAGCCCGGCGGAGCTGGTGGACTGATGGGCCATGGTGGAGAGGAGGGAGCTAGGAGCCATGGTGGAGCTGCTGGGTTGAACGGCCGAGGTAGAGTTCGGGACTCAGAGGCTGGAAGCGGAGACAAGGGATCTTCCAGCCATGATGCTGATGGAGAGTAGCAGACCCGTGGCGAATCCAGCACACAGATGGTTGGCTGAGGGTGAGCAGAGGGGCTGCCAGACAACAGCTGTGTAGGAGGCTGGATCGGGAGGGCAGGGTTGGCATTTTCGAGGAGTGGGCAATAGAGGGCACATTCTAGGAGCAGGCATTGGAGGATCGGAAAGCCCCTCAGGGCTGGAAGAGGAAACCAAAGACTAAGGAGGTCTGGATGGGACCAGTGGAGATGACAGAGAGAGGAAAGGGAGCAGTTCAATTTCCAGTTCAGACTCCCAGTCTATAATATCCTCCTCTTCATTTTGGCCCTTTTACCATGCCGTATTCAGCTCACCCTCAGCCACGGTGCAGGGGGCGGAACTTCTCTCCATGCTCACACTGTATGTGGCTTTCCCCCTTGTGGCAGGAGGTGTTACAGAAACCTGGATTGATGTCATTGCTTCTGGCTCCTGGGCGATCCTCAACTATGTCACTCCATTTGGCGATGGCTCATTGGTCACGGTAGGTGATGGTTCTCTGTCAGCGGTGGGCTCGTGCATGTTCTCCACGCATCAGGGAGATGGTGGGCTGGGTCTGGGTCCGGAGTGGGGCTGGTGTCGTTTGCAATATCCACAGTCAGAGGCGATGCACAAGACACTGCACAGCATCGACTCCACAAAGGCAGCAATATTCCCCCGAGGACCATCTCCAGACAACCGCACTCTGCACTAGTCATTCAGGCTAATCTTGTAAAGAGTGCAGAGGCAGTAGTCCAATAGTGGGTATGGTTGGCGATTTCCATGAATAGTCTTGTTGAATCCACAAGGGAAAGGCTCATCTGGTCCAGCAGGAGGAGGAAGATGGCAGGATCATCCATAAAATAAAACAAAAACTGACAAAAAGGAAAAAACAAAACACAGGGAAACACGCCACATTACTTTTCAAGGTCCGGTCTTCTGTCAGGGTTTAGTGTGGGACAGAAGCACATAAACAAGATCATAATACAAAGTTAATTAAAACTTTAATAATCCACATAGGGGTAATCCACAAGGTGAAGGCAGATTCACATGTACACCTTGATGAGACCGGACAACCAAACACTGAACAGAATGCAACTTATAAGGGGAACGTTAAAGAGGGTAATTGACAAGACACACCTGAACATAATGACACAATTAACATGAGGCAGAAACTAGGTCTCACAGAGAACTTGAGGAATGAAATCGCAACATAATGAGTCCAGAGCGTGACATTTCCATCCCAAAATCTCATATTTGAAGAAATGTTAATTCAACCAGTATTATACTCCCAGTACTACATTGTGGATCAATCTTACTCTTAAATCACTCACACCTGATGTGCATAAACTGACATACATGAAAAGATAAGCAGTGAAATAGTGTTAGGATGAGGTTAGTCTTGAGTCCCATGTAGGAGCTCCGGAAGGATAAAAGGAGAGTAACGATGAGAGAGGACCAGACACGGACTTCATGTTGTTGTATGTGGCAGTCATCAGTAAGGGGCTGACACTTTCACCTTAATTTTGTGTTTATTTATTTATTTATTTATTATTTATTTAGTTTTATGTTGAAATGTTTGCCGGTTCCCACTTTCTTATTTCCAGTGCTAAAGTGGTCAGTCAGCAGTAAGAAGCAGAGACCACAGGTGGCTGCATCAAGGCATTGGTGCTGGAGTAATGGGAGACGAGGTGGGACGGAGAACTCGCTGCCGTGCTCCTGGGTCCAGGAGGGGTGGCTGCCATCCGAGAGGGAGCTGAGGAGTCGGCACCTTTTGCCAGGAGGCCAAAGGCTGCTGCTGTCTGCCATGACTGGGGAGGAGCAGGTTATGGGGAAGGAGCTGCTGGCAGCCCTCAACGAGAGGAGCCATTGCCGTCTGCCAGGAGGCAGAAGAGCATCAACCCATCCACCAATATGTCCAGTACCACCACATGGCACCGACAATGAGCGAAACCTGCACAACTCACCAGTCTCGAGTCCCACAGAGGAGCTCCAGAAGGATAAAAGGAGGAGAATGACATTGAAGGATGAGAGAAGACCAGGTCTGGACTGTTATGTTTTATGCAGCAGTCATCTATTGGGGGCTGAAGCTTTTACTTTCATTTTGTGCTTGTTTATTTATTTTTTATTAAAGTTTATGTTTAACTGTTCACCGTTTCCTGTCTCCTTCGTCCTGATCTATGAGCTATTGACTACAGAAAAGTTTATGACTAAAGACCTGTTCACAATGACTTTATGCATATTTTGTAGTCGCTCCTGAAATGTGCTGCTCAATTTGCATAAATTTGCATTAGTTTTTTTCTCTGTCAAAGAATATTGCTATTATCAATGTCACTTATGTTTTCAGAGACACTTAAAAACAGTCAAAACTCAAATCACTGAGCAGGCTTGCGTTACTTAAGGTCCCGTTCTTCATGATCCCATGTTTTTGTCACGGTTGGTAAACCGTGATCTCGGGATGTTTACACTTTGTGGTGAATTCTGTGTGTTCCTGATTAGTTGTGGGTGTCTCTGTTAATTGTATCAGCAACAGCTGCCACTCATTACTCATCCACTATATAATGGAATGTCTCACGTCTTGTGTTTGTGAGATTGTTGTTCTATGTTTCATGTGTTAACCCCCCGTCTGGCTTCAGTGTTGTTTTGCGTTTGGATGTCTGTGTTTCCCTAGAACCTCATCCACTCTTCGCACGTTCACTCAGCCACGGACACTTACCTTCGGCTCTATTCCCCGCAGTTCCTGTGCCACTATCTCCTGCTGCCTCACGCCGTCTACATCCGGATTACTCACCTTCTCTCCACCACCGTCTGGACTTCTCACCGCTTCACCATCCCCTCGGAGTATCGCTGTCTCATCGTCATTGTTTGTTTATGTACCATCGCCATATCTTCTCATTAAAACTTTAAACTCGCTATTGTTTCCAGACTGTCCTTTCACCAGCCGTCACAGATAGATCTCACCAACATGGAAGCAGTGAGCACCAATACCCTCACAGACTTCATGCACCACAGTGTCAAAAGAATGGATCAGCAGCAGGAGAGTATCTCGAACACTGGACACGCTGTCCAAGCGCTGGTGGCACAGGTGTCCGAGCTCACCCAGCAGATCCATCAGCTCACGTCTCCCACTGCGCCCATAACACCGCCTGCGCCGTCTGTTCCCCCGGGGATTCCCCAGGACCACTTCCGACCAGAGTCGCGACTTCTGGCACCGGAGAACTACGCGGGTGAGCCAACCTTTTGTAGAACATTTCTCTACGGAGGAATCCAAAGTAGTGTTCACGCTCACACTTGTGCCTCGTTCCACCTCCTATCGGACGAAATGAAGAGAGTCTTCGACCGGGCCGCGACCGGCAGGGAGGCCGCCCATCGCCTCTCGGAACTCCAGCAAGGATCTTCATCCGTAACCGAATACTCCATCAAGTTCCGTACCCTGGCGGCCGCGTGCCAGTGGAATGAGGCGGCGCAGTGGGATAGATTCCTGCATGGGTTATCCGACTGTGTTCAGCAGGAGATCTACCTCCTCGAGCTGCCCCCTACTCTCAACGAACTCATTGACCTGGCGTTGCGGGTGGAGGCCAGGTTTAATCGTCTGGGCCGCCAAAACAGTCCTTCCAGGCCTCCCTTCTTTCCTGGTAGGGGGTGCTTGAGTCGAGAGAACACAGTCGGTTCTGTCGACGATCACGAGCCCATGCAGGTGGGTAGAGCTCGGCTGTCCCGGAGGGAGAGGAAACAGCGGAGGTCCCAAGGACTATGTCTATACTGCGGAGGCTCTGACCATAACACCTACTCTTGCCCGGTAAAAGAGTCAGCCCGATAGTAAATCTGAGGCTACTATCAGGTGGGATCGCCGCTGAGAAGTCCTCACCTACATCATCGACCCTCCTTCCGTTGAGACCGCGGTGGAAGAATCAACATCATGAATGTCAAGCCCTTCTGGACTCTGGAGCCGAAGGGTATTTCATTGATTCTTCACTGGCACATCACCTGAACATTCCTGTCCTTCCTGTGTCTCTCCCCATCCATGTCACCGCACTCAATGGCCAGGAACTGCCTCACATCACACACCATACAGAACCCATCACACTGATCACATCTGGAAACCATCAAGAAACCATATCCTTTTCCCTCATGGACTCCCCTGTTGCTCCCATTGTTTTAGGTCACCCCTGGTTGTTCAAACATAATCCACGAGTGGAATGGGGTTCTAACACTGTCACATTGTGGAGTGAAAGTTGTAATGAGTCTTGTCTGGTTTCTGCTTGTCCTGTTGTTCCTGTTTCTGTTTTCAAAAGGAGACCATGGTTTTGCCAAACGTGCCCGTTGAGTATCTGGACCTGAAGGAAGTGTTCAGTAAGTCCCGGGCTGCTTCTCTTCCTCCGCATCGTCCCTAAGACTGTGCCATAGACTTAGTGTCAGGTAAATCTCCGCCTAAAGGCAAGTTATACCCTCTTTCTATTCCTGAGAGGGAGGCCATGGAGAAATACATTTCTGATTCCTTAGCCTCTGGGTTCATCCGTCCTTCCTCTTCTCCAGCAGGGGCGGGGTTCTTTTTTGTGGGTAAGAAGGATGGCTCGCTGTATTGATTACCCAGAGTTGAACAACATCACTATTAAGAACACTTATCCTTTACCACTCATGTCTTCAGCTTTCGAGAGGTTGCAGGGAGCATCTGTATTCACAAAATTGGATTTACGTAATGCTTATCATTTGGTCCGCATCAGGAAGGGGGATGAATGGAAAACTGCCTTTAACAACCCTAGAGGGCACTTTGAATATTTGGTGATGCCATTCGGGCTCTCCAACTCGCCCGGGATTTTCCAAGCACTCGTGAATGACGTGTTGAGATATATGGTAGATCAGTTGATATATGTTTACCTGGATGACATACAGATTTTTTCTTCATCTCTCCAGGAACATGTTCAACACGTCAGACGAGTGCTCCAGAGGTTACTAGAGAATGGGCTTTTTGTCAAGGCGGAGAAGTGTGTATTCAATGCACAGTCGGTCCCCTTCCTAGGGTATATCGTGTCGTCTGAGGGAATACGAATGGACCCTGACAAAGTAAAGGCTGTGATAGAATGGCCATCTCCAGATTCCCGTAAGGCCCTACAGCGGTTTCTGGGGTTCGGCAATTTCTATCGTCGTTTTATTCGTAATTTCGGCCAACTAGATTCACCTCTGACAGCCTTGACCTCTCTCCATTTCAGTGTAGTGTAGGGTACCAGCCACCAGCGTTTACCAGTCTGGAATCTGAAGTCGCGGTCCCCTCCACTCACGCGTTTGTCCAGAGGTGTCACCGCACCTGGACCAGAGCCCGTGAGGGAGCGCACTAAGGCCCAGGCCGATCGCGACCGGTCAAAACCTCCCGTCTACGTCGTGGCTCAAAAAGTGTGGCTTTCTACCAGTAACATTCCATTGCGATCTGTTTCTAATAAATTAGCTCCCAAATTTATCGGCCCATTCACTATCGCCAAAATCATTAGTCCGGTGACAGTCCGCCTCAAACTACCTCCTGCTTACAAGAGGATACACCCCGCCTTTCATGTGTCCAAAATTAATCTGCCTACTCCGGTTCCCCCGCCGCCACGTCTCGTAGATGGGGAACTGACATATTCGGTTAATCGCATTCTGGACTCGAGACGGAGGAGATGAGGATTCCAGTATCTGGTGGACTGGGAAGGTTACGGTCCGGAGGAGAGGAGTTGGGTACCTGCTAGGGACATATTGGATCACTCCCTTATTGATGAATACAATCAGCAGGTAGGCGCTTCTGGGAACTCCAGGAGGAGTTCTTGGGGGGGGGGGGGGGGGGATGGGGGGTTCTGTCACGGTTGGTAAACCGTGATCGCGGGATGTTTACACTTTGTGGTGAATTCTGTGTGTTCCTGATTAGTTGTGGGCGTCTCCATTAATTGTATCAGCAACAGCTGCCACTCATTACTCATCCACTATATAATGGCTTGTCTCACGTCTTGTGTTTGTGAGATCGTTGTTCTATGTTTGATGTGTTAACCCCCCGTCTGGCTTCAGTGTTGTTTTGCTTTGGATGTCCGTGTTTCCCCAGAACCTCATCCAGTCTTCGCACGTTCACTCAGCCAAGGACATTTACCTTCGGCTCTATTCCCCGCAGTTCCTGTGCCACTCTCTCCTGCTGCCTCACGCCGTCTACATCCGGATTACTCACCTTCTCTCCACCACCGTCTGGACTTCTCACACTTCACCATCCCCTCGGAGTATCGCTGTCTCATCGTCATTGTTTGTTTATGTACCATCGCCATATCTTCTCATTAAAACTTTAAACTCGCTATTGTTTCCAGACTGTCCTTTCACCAGCCGTCACAGTTTTAAACATTAGTTAGTGTGTAATGTTGTTGTTAGAGTATAAATAATATCTGTAAAATTCTAAAGCTCAAAGTTCAATGCCAAGTAAGATATTTTATTTAACAGAATTTGCCTACAACGAACGACCCGTTTGGACTACATCCCTCTAGTTATTGCAGTAATGACATCACTAAAACAGTTTTTTGACTAACCTCCGCCCACAGGAATACACACAAAAAGGGGCGTGGTCTTGTTGCGCTCCGATGGAGAAGAGAAGGAATTGAGGATGTGTTTGTCGCCATGTCATTGAAATGCTTTTATTTTCATCATGGAGTCTAACCACCTTTGTTTGACCTTCCCAGGAATGCTGTACTTAGAGATCAATGGTTACAATTTATGCTTAACTCGGTTCCCGAAAATTATCATCCACATGTAAATCTATGTGCAGCACTTCTTCAATCTCGATCAGTTTAATGCAAGATTCGCACAAAGTTTATTGTTGAAAGATGGACCAGTTCCCTCTTTGTCTGGAGAAGGCGTTGTTTATGGACCACAACCATTAAGTGAATTTTATTATTTAAGTTGGTGCGTTTAACAGTTTCTGTAACTTATTACACAAAGGGCAATGCTGTTTAGCTTTGTTAACTAGATGTTAGGGCTGTGCAAAAATATCGAATGCGATTTTTTCATGCGCATCTCGTCAGTAAAAGCGTTCTGTGATTAGAAGTAAATCTCTAGCATTGTGCGTTCAGATCAGGATTGCCAGGCTTTCAAAACAAATCATGTCCACTTGCTTCTCAAAACTAGCCCAATCGTGTTTCCAGGAGGGCAGTTGGAGCTAAGCTGGTGTCGAATCACCACACAGGAACCGCTGGCACAATCAGAACTCATTATGAATTTCTAAAGGAGGGACTTTATAGAACAAGGAAGACATCAGCCCGTTTTTATGACAGTGAAAACAGCGGTATACAGATAATTGAATTGTGTGAAAAACATGAACACGTTATATTGCTCACTGTAAACACAATCAAAGCTTCAAAAAAGCACGAAAAACGGGACCTTTAAAGTTTTTGTTTCTTGAACGGACACCCTTGAAATCAAGCCACACACTTATGTAGGCTCAGTTCAATCTCAGCACACTTTTTGCGCCAATAGCCATGGTACCTCTTTTAAGCACTGCATTTGTTCAACAAATTG
This sequence comes from Carassius auratus, assembly GCF_003368295.1. NCBI lineage: Eukaryota > Metazoa > Chordata > Actinopteri > Cypriniformes > Cyprinidae > Carassius > Carassius auratus. The sequence continues at coordinate 117,495 of NW_020523355.1, forward strand.
AATGATAAAAATCTCCCCACTGCTCCATTCTCTCAGACAACAAACCATTTGCATTGTAAATACCTCTCTGGAGGAGAGAAGGGGAAGAGAAAAATGATTTTTTTTTCTGGCCATGCTCCTAAGGGCAAATATAAGAGAGACATACATACTTTCATCTTGCATAAGCATATCAGTGTTGAGTCACATAATAGTCCCTAAGAAACTTTGTCTTCCCAGCACAAAGAGCGAGAAGAAGAAACCAGAAGTTTAGGAAAGAAAAAAAGACACAGAAATCTGTTTATCATGAACTTAATGTTTGCTGTAGAGAATTTATAGAAAGGTTATGGCTGTGTTGTTACCTGGAATTCAATGCCATAGTTCTCTCTGCAGAAGTCCCGTAGTTTGGGATAGACATGTTCTTTCAGAGCATTTCTCTCTGCTTCTGTATCTGTGACAGGAAATACAAGAAGAGTGATGGTCTCAGATGCTAATACCATGTTATTTTGATATATACCATAATACTCTACATTATATATTACATTGCATTATTATTTATATACTGCTATAGTATTTATGAATAATTAGAATTTATTTGTATATTTTCAAGGTGCATTTTTTTTTGTCAATTCATGTTCTTTCATCAGTTTTTAAATATATATATATTTTTTTCGACAAATGTAGTACTTAAACTTTCCAAAGTTAACCCCCCCCCCCCCCCCCCACAGAAAAAAGTGGTTTTGTCAGCGTGTTGAAGGTCTTTCCCTCTCAGATACTTTTCATCATATGCATATTGCTTCACATACAAACACGTACAAACATCTCTCTTTCAATCCCTGTCTTTGTTCTCTCTTTGACACTGTTCTTTCATACACTGTATTTTCTCAAGGGACAGCTGCCAGCAAGGCTTGAAAACAGAGATTCCCCAGCTTACACTGTAGTCACTACTTCTCTGCTGCTAGTAGCAGAACAAAAACAAACACAGAATCTGCGATCACACTGACAATCTGGAATTCAAACATGGAAATAAACATGAAGATGCAGGATTTTGAAAATGTAAAACAAAGTCACAATATGACATAAAATAGGAACTATTCCAGACAGTATATATATATATATATATATATATATATATATATAGATTGTGAGGACTGAAACTAACTGCAGTTCTTGCAGCTTGAGTGCTGCAGCCATTAAAGCAAAATTGATTCAGACATTAATATAAATTGTCCACCATGAATTAATTTGTAGTGAATGAAATACAAAAATACCTGCATTTACTAGTGGCCTCAGAATCTTGCACACAGCTACAGAGTATATTGTTGAATATTACATGATGCCTTTTGTCACAGACAGTCAGGGCAATATGAAGCATGCGAGTTGACACATTGAGGATACTCAGGCTTTCTGTTTTTACTACTCCACACATCTGCTAGTAGCAGGACAAAAATGAAATCTATCAGTGCCCTATACACAAAACAATTAAAACTGTATTTACAAACCTTTGATACAGTACCTTAAATAATTTCTTATATCGATATTAAAATATTTGCTTTGCTATCACTACAGTCTTGATTTCAAGGTCACATAATAAGTGATGCTTAGTCAAACATAGCTAGGTAGAATGTTAAAGAGCCACACAGATGGGAAATCAAAAATTACCTGTATTACAGTGTATGATGTAGCTGTCCATCTGTGTAAACAATGTGCAAATAATTAAACCAAAATGTACACGATTTATAAAGTTATTGGCTTCTAAAGTAAGGAGTCGACTCTGAATCGCTGAAACGAGTCGTTATAGATTTCAAATCTTTTGCCCATCTCTATGTACGTCACTAGGAGCACTTTGCATAATAATCTCCGCCTACCATGTTGGGAGAAACGGAACTCTGACCTGCCCCACCCCCACACACAGATGCTCTGTTTGGTGTGAGAGCATCATGTCGAGGAGACCGTTTGTTTTATTTTCACTGCCAAAGAATGAAGATCAGAAGAACCAATGGCTAAAATTTATTTTCGCCACAAAACCAGAGCAGTACAACAAATCCCTTTTGTTGTGTTCACAACATTTCACTGATGACTGCTTTTCTAATCTCGGTGAGTACAGCGGGATTTTCAAAGCGTTTGGCCATAAAAGATGGTTCATTACCAACTTTATTTAGAACAACGAGCATCTCCGAATCACAACGCGAAGTATGATTATGAAGTTATGTGTTTATTTTCTCCCGAGCGTCTTATCAGTATGTGTGCTGTCTGCAGCCTTTGTTTGTGCTGATCGTCATGTACAAACACGTCATTAAAATGAAGTGTAACTCCGTGAATACTCAACGAAGAGACATGAGAGAGATATCTATAGAAAGCTTGACATGTCTACTTTAAAACTAAACAAGTGCTGCTAACAGATATTCTGTGATAAAGTAATACATGTGATAACAACGCGATGTCTGTTTTTCATGTCTCCCTTCATTATATCCAATGTGACCACGCCCCCGCGCTGAACGCGCTATTCAGATTCAAACTGAAGCGCGCGGCTTGAATACACCCACACAGAAGAAAAAGCAGCGAGAACTGTTCAAGTTTTTTATTTTACTGTTTGCTTCGCGATGAGAGGAATAAGACATAATTCACCCCAAACAGATGCTAATGCATAGTTTACCGTGGAGGTGTGTGCGGAACAACCAATCCAAACTGGTTATGTTAGTTGACCAATTTTTTGGTTTAAGGAAACTGAATCTTTTGAACAGCTTTGTGCGAACCGTCATGCGCTCTGAACCCTCTAGACACAGGCAGCCAAGACAGCATGTCACAGCTCACTACAGCATCTCTATCTGTGTTAGCCTAGTTCAGCTTTTTGGTGGGTTGAACAGCTCATGCGCCTTTCATGTTTTAAATATTTTATAACTGTCCATTCTGATCATTTTTGGGCTGTCCTATAAAGCATCTAATCTCAGTCTGTTACTTTTCCCTCACACTTTTTTCTTTTTTGTTGTTTTCTTAGTAATAAATGCTGTGGTCAAACTATCTAGAGCTTTTGTTTCCCACCCACTCTCTTCTGAACCGGCTGCCTTGATAACTTTCCATTTTCTTATCATGCCTTCCTGTACTCTTTGAACTTTTTTTCACCCCAACAAAACTAAAACAGGATTATCCAAGCAATACAGGAACTTAAAACCCCAAAATGCGCATTTATTTCCATAGCAATATCACGAACATGTTAAATATCACTCTAGTTAAATATTTCATAACATATGAAGTCTTAAACAAAAAATATATGCTAATGCTAATAGAGGTTACAAGTGAAAAGGGGAGACAATTCCATTTTAAAGCATTCATGTAAAAAAAAGAAAAAGAAAAAAAAAACTTTGGAAAGAGACGTGAGTATTTGGGGGGAAATAATGAGATTCTTAGTGCAGTCCAGTGAATTATTATGATGGGAAATATTGTAGATTAAATTGAGTTGACCACAAGTGTGCAGTATATGTTGTCTTCTTTTATATACCCCAGGTTGGGAACCAATGTTCTAAACATTCTTTAATAGTTTATTAATGTCTGCATCATTTCGAAGCATGCATCTCACTCAATGATCTGTCTAATCATATCTATAATCCAGGGTAAAGTTTTTGTGCAGTTGTATCCCAGAACAGGCCCGGCTCCACGGGGGGGCCAGGGTGGGCCTGGCCCACCCAATCAGAGGCTTGGCCCACCCTGGCCCCACACCACATAACAGCCAATCACAAAATTAGTGCGATATTCAATTCAGCTCCAGATACATTTTTTTTCTAATTTCTGCCCAATCCCCTCTTTTTTTTTCCCTCCGAGACAGACAGATTTAGCTCAAGCTCATTCACTTCACAACCTAGGTAAACTGGTAAACAGAGGTAATGTAAACAGAGGTAAACAGACGTGCTGAATTATAAAGCAATAAACGACAGTAACAGCCAATTAATTGTATTATAACTGTTAGTGGTAGCACATTATAGTACCCCAATATGTGGCTTGAATATTCTGTAGATTGCGATGCATTCTTTTGTTCGGGGCGTAGATTACGCGGGGGACGCGTCCCACCCACTTTTAATGTTATGGAAATTCGTCCCCCTCACTTTTTCAGTCAAATGTGTTCACATAGATGTTTTAAAGAGCTGGTGTAAATAAATATAGATTTAAACTCAAAGAGACAGGATAGTCTGCGCATGACCTGATATTTTATTCGGACCCGGAAGCGCTAAACTCTCCTGCAGTGTGTGTTTCATTCATCCTCGAAGCCGGAGCACGCTCCCGCACAGAAAAATCATATCGGGAAACTCCTAAAAAGGGCAACAGCGTCCAGCTATCGCTATATGAAAACAGTTGTTTGACAGAAGAACTGAAACTTTTGGAAACACGAAGACATTAATATACGATGGGGACAATATATGGTTTTTCAAGTAATCTCCAGCAGGTGATAAATACAGTATATCAACAAAACAGTGCTAACTGACATAGATTTATTAGCCTACAGTATAGAGACTATTCTGCCTTATTATGTGATAAATACGTGTTTGTAGTATATTTAAAAAAATCATTATTTTTTGTTATTGTCAAGCAGTTATAGATTTCTAAGCAAATTAAAAGCTAGAAATTACAGAATAATTAAAGTTGCCTATAGTATCCACTACCAGTCAAGTCTCTTCTGTTCACCAAGCCTGCATTTATTTGATCCAAAGTACAGCAAAACAGTAAACTGAAATATTTTTACTAGACTATTTAAAATAACTGTTTCCTATTTGAATATATTTCAAAATGTTATTTATTGAGATTTTAAAGCTTGCTAAATAAAAGTATTCATATCTATAATTTCTTTTCCAAAAAATCTATATTTTTGAATGATATACTGTATAATGTTGCAAAGGCTTTTTTCACATAAATGATGATCTTTGGATCCTTCTATTCATCAAAGAATGCTGATTTTTTTTTTACTCATGTTTTAAATATTGATAATCAGCAAATCAGCCTATTAGAATGATTTTATTTGTTAAAGGGGGGGTGAAATGCTCGTTTTCACTCAATATCCTGTTAATCTTGAGTACCTATAGAGTAGTACTGCATCCTTCATAACTCCAAAAAGTCTTTAGTTTTATTATTTTCATAAGAGAAAGATAGTCTGTACCGATTTTTCCCGGAAAAACACGACCGGCTGGAGGCGTGACGTGTGGGCGGACTTAAAGAATCACCAGCGCCAGTAGGCTTTTGAGTTGAGCGCGTCTGGAAGCTGTGACACCGTGAGGACAAAACCAACCAAAACAAACCATGGCTAACAGTCAGATTCAGCCGTTTATTTATGATCCAGAATCAGATCCCGAGGCTGAAACTGAACGAGAGCAGCAGCAGCAATGACTCGCTCCGAGCGGGGCTCGAACCCGGGTCTCCGGCATGGGAGGGGACGCACTAACAAGGAGGCAGATATATTTGAAGCAGTTTTACTCACCGCCTGCGGTTCCAACACACGATCCTGCCCCTTTTTCGTTGGGATTGCATCATCCTTAAGAAATAAACTATACGCAAATCTGTCGTCAAACTGGGCCTTGTTTGTAAAACAAGCATCTTCGAAATGCAGAGAGCAAACACAAACACTTACACAACTCCGTTGATGCTCTGTAAAAATAAACTCCATCCACTGGTCCCTTAATGCTGTTTTTTCTTTGGTAATCTGTGCAGGGTTGTCTTGCCCTGGCAACCAAAAACACACTCCTTTTGTGACATTTCGCGACGTTCTCGCTCTGATCAGTGATTGTCTGTGCTCAGCATAGATAGTAAAAGAAATGGACACAGCGACCCCATTGGAACTCAATTGAGACAAGTGAAGCCCATTTTTAGCGTTTTTTAGCACTTCTGTTTCTGTCGCGCAGACTCAAACGAAGCTTGACGACGTCAGCAACCTGTCTCACAGATGTAACTCTTCTAGTAGCTGTGCCTGCAAACTGCCATCGTTAATCTTGCAGAGACGGCGAGCTTGAGCGGGGAGTTCTTTGTCATAAGTGAACAGGAGTAAGTATTCTGATTAATTATTTTGTATAGTATTTTAAAATGTAATTTAATGTAATTTAAAATGAAACTTGTGACAAACCGGAAGGAGTATTTTTGGAACAGAAATTCTCCTTCAAACATACAACTTAATTTTTGAAACTTTGTCCATGTTTAGCATGGGAATCCAACTCTTTAACAGTGTAAAAAACTCAGCATTCATAAAATAGCATTTCACCCCCCCTATTTAAGGATGTGACACTAGACTGGAGTAATGATGCTGAACATTCACCTTTGAACACAGGAATAAATTACATTTAAAAATATTTTCAAATAGAAAATAGTTATTTTAAATAGTAAAAACTTTAAAAACTTTTACTGTACTTGGGATCAAATAAATGCAGGCTTGGTGACAGTGAGTAAGATTGCATAGCTGTGGGGCTTTTTGCCAAGTTGTTTTAATACACGTTGGAAAAAGATAAATACCTGGCTGACATTACATCAGGTATCCCACAAAATGCGAGGTAAACTTCCAAAACCATCCAGAATGAAGTGATTGAAATTTTGGCATCCATGGTTCTGAACTACTAAATAGTTCCAAAATATGTACAAAACATAAAAAATGAAGAACACAAACACAACAATAACAAACAACCCTAACAATTGCCTTAAATATATGAAATTAAAACTATATAAATAGGCATGTGAGATTAAAGCATTAAAGAACGACCCCCCCCCCCCCCCCAATCCGACCGGCCCACCTGGAATATCATTTGGCCCACCTTTCATCTCATATCTGGAGCCGGGCCTGTCCCAGAACATGTCTCCAAGCAGCACAGGCTCTGAAAGGATGGTCGCATATAGATGATCTCAGAATTGATACAGCTGTCTGATGCTGAAGCACAAGACTCTAGGGATTAGGTGAGGTTTGCAAGATGGAGTACGATGGAACGAGAATTGCCCCACATCAAAGGCCCCTGACCATGTGTGTTTAACAACTGAATGAAATCCCATCTGTGACTAAAACACATTCCTGTTGGCAATCCATTAGCTAAATGGCATTAGTAAACTAATTACCACATGCTAAAATGCAAAAATATTATATGAATATTCAAAGCACATAATTATCCATCATTATTAATTTGAGTATTTTTTAATACAATGCTTTCATGAAGCAATGTTGCACAAGGTTAAAGTGTGTAAATCCTTTGTCTGGTAAAATACTGTAAATGTAATATGCAGAGATGATTATAAATAAGCCATTAAAAAAAAAAAAAAATACAGAAACACTTTAATAGACAAACAGGAGTAAAAGGCTGCTTGATTTTGCCCAGCATTTAAAACAGTGAATGCACTATAATAAATCATGTTGGCTAACTCCACACATGCTGTTACAACACAGTAGCATTAAATTCAAGGTCCTTAAGGCAGAATTAAACTCTTGCACATAAAACTATATTCGCCCCTGGTTGTCCTACAGATAGACAAATCAACAAAATAAGCGTATACATGTTGTAACACAAATTGAAAGACTTGTCAGACTGTTGGACAGCAATCAATTGTTAAAAGTCTACGTGTGCAAGGCCAAATCCATTTTTGTAATTCTGAGATTTATGAATTGCTCCCTCTAGTGCTTAGAGTGGAAGAGCATTGCACCAAAGCCCAGCTGGCTCATTCAGTTACTGAAAGTATCATTAATTCTACCTTGAGATCACCTCTGAGTTGTGCATGTACAGGTCCAGTACATCAGATTCAACACTTTACCTCACACTCTCTCAGCACAGAGCATCACCTCTGCCTCTCCTTAAGCATCTTCAAGCAGATGGCTTTCCAGGGCTGACTGCTTTGACCAAAACAAAATCTCTGTGTTCTCTTTCTAATGCAGTAGAGAAGTGGCTTAAGACTCACTCTCTTTACAGTTTTCCAGCATGAGCTGTATAAATTTATTGATGGTTGAACGTGATTATGCAAAATGGTGTTTGAATGTAAAGACTTAAACCTATAGAGAAATAAATATATGTCTACTTATTATAAAGCTGAAAAGTGTGATTTATATACCTCTAGCTCACAAAATGAACCTGCCCAAAATAACAACCATTTAAAATAGGTTTTCCAAACACTCCCTCTACCTACCACAGGTCCAACAAACCATAGTCCTGCCTCAAACTTACACAATGGTTGAGCCAGTGTTGATGTGTCGGCTGGTCAGGATACTCAAACAAAATGAAGGTGAAGTTAACAGTGTAACTAAAAATGTTAATTAAATGCAAGTAATTTAAATATAATTACAATGCACCAATATAAACGTACATAATAACTATATTGAATTTTTTTTTAAGTTTATAGTAAAGACCACCTAATATAAATACATTTTACATAAATTTTAAATGTGGTTTAATCGAGCGCAGCGTCAGTTCAGTCAGGCCACGGAGGCAAGGCTGTGAACAGCTGATGCGGTCAGCTGTCAAATCGCTCCAATCACCACATCCCTCCTATTAGACACGGGACATATATATACGTGCCACTACTGCTCGGTAAGTATGCTCAACGACTCGCAACCCTCCCTCTCTCCCTCCCCATTATATGCATGAGCACATTACTGCACACCTTCTGGCTGTTGTCTTGTTTGTTTCAGATCACTAAGGCTTCCAAAAATCTTAGCTGGCATGGATCTCTTTGCAGAGAGACACCTATCTTCATAACCAGGCTACAGGATAGATGTACCACTGCCACATCCACATGATTATCACTGTTTGCTTTAAAGACTTTATTAAAATTCTTAATTATTATGTATTTCTAAATTCATAGTTCCGGGGGGTTAATGTTAAAGCTCTTGTATGTTCAATTATTCTGGGAGCAAGAACCCCCATAAGGAACTATACCGCCAAAGATAAATTGTGTTCAATAAACTCAAGTAAACTTGCCAAAGTGGTTCCTGTCTGAACTATTATTTAATAACAATAAACAAAGAGCTATTATCATTATACATATTTAGGAATAATGCATGTAAGCTCATACATGTGCATTAGGAACAAATGCAGAAACAGGTGGAATATGACATGGGCACTTATGTTATAGCTGCAATTTAGAGGAGACTTTATTGTTAATACTCCAACTTGAAAGGTCATCATTTTATTTAAGACATCCTTTCCCCAATTTAATTTATTAAAGGGTATATTCCCTCCTTTCACTTCATCCTAAATCCTCTGCACTAATTTCTCAATTTCTCAATCTCCCTTCTAACCCATTGTATACTTTCCCTTGGCTTGTTTACTCCTAGATTGGAAGTACTATTGTAAGGTCTCCCTGCAGCCCACATTTAAATCTTTGACTGCATATGTGCTGTCAAGTTCCCCTGGCACTCATTAAATCTGAGGTCAACTCTAAGCAGCACTGGGTTTAAGCCTCAAGGTGTAAAAATGAGCAATCAATGGTGGGAATGATGACCTATCAACGGCTCCACTAGCTGCTGCTCTTGTCAAAGCTCATGGGACAGTGGTCCTGCAGACATTACCAATGGCCATGTCTATGAAGATAGCAGTGTGTGTTATGAAACGACACGATGATATGGAACTGTCATTGCCATCTGAAAATAAATGATAAAGCATGTTTTGACAAAACTAAGTGTTCATTGCAAATAGTATGGTCCTTGGGTTCAGGTGATTCTCAAGTTCACATACACACACTTTTTTTGCACATATCTTGATTAATATAAACTAAAAAAATGAGAGATATTTGATCTGAGGAACATTAAATCACACTGGCAGAATATTCTGTAGAAGCTCTAGAAACCCTTTCAAAAGTTCATGAAGAGTTCAGATGCAAAAGCCTCTAAGTGCCGTCTGAAATTTTCATCTAAAATGATCATTTCATCAGGCTCCTGTAGTTATGTTCTTCTATTTCACTTTAATGGCATAGAATACATTGCCATTAAAGTAAAATTACTGAACCTAAAGATAGGAGCCTGACAAAAATGCTAATTTTAGAAAAAAATTTCAGATGGCACTTAGAGGCTTTTGCATCTGAACTC